>NW_015660499.1:2489177-2530670 GCF_001515625.1 Sinocyclocheilus rhinocerous | reverse complement strand
GATTTTCTAGGCCGATATGGCTAGGAACTATACTCTCATTCCGGCGTAATAATCAAGGAACTTTGCTGCCGTACCATGGGTGCAGCAGGCGCAATGATATTACGCAGCGCCTGAAAATAGGCTTATTGGAAGTTACCTAGCTGGAACTATTTTCAGGCGCTGCGTAATATCATCGCGCCTGCTTACATGGTACGTAAGTACATGGTACGGCAGCAAAGTTCCTTGCTAACGGTCTAATCAGATTCAATGATCTATGCTAAGCTAAGCTAAAAGTGCTACCGCCAGACCCAGAGATCGGCTGAATGGATTCAAAAACGGTAAAACTCAACTGTTTAACTCTAGGGGAGTTGGAAAAGGAGCCTATTTTCAAAAATAGTGGAGTGTTCCTTTAAGCTTATGTTATTGTAAAATATTTAAAAACTATTGGAGATTGTATTTTAACGCTTTGCAGTGTGCTTCTAAGACATTCACATTTAGAGAACATAATGATATATATTTTGTTCCCTTCAATTTAATCCCTAAATGTTCTTTACTTGGTCTTCTAAAGTCTTAAATGTACTTTATAAAACCAGCAGAAAGCCTGTGTAATTGTGAGACGACACCATGAGAGGGCGCAGAAATCAAACTGACACCGACTTGAGAAACAGACAAGAGTCTCATCATCAGACGTGGAGCTCAGAGCTCAGATTCATTAATGGGGTTTACTAGGATTCATGTTATGGTTAGTGATCTAAACACCCCACTAACCCACACTAAACTAATACATGTAACTCATCCAAGCTGTTTATTCAACGGACATGATGCACTGTTTATTAGGGGGAAAAAAACATTTTCTGGACTTGGAGGATGATACAATACCTATTATATTTAAATATACATTTGACTGAAATATCATGCTACCGACATATAACAACTTCCCCCCAAACACTAGATTATTTTTGTACTTTCTTGGTATTTTATTCCTACCTTGTTGTGGTAGCTTATTCCTGGTCAAAAATGTCGAGCCTGCAAAAAAATACTTATGTTGCATTACCACCAAATATTGGATTCAATGGTTTTATCAACTTGTTTTCTTTCAGTTATCACTGGTTGACAAAAGATTGAATTGAAGATTTGATGATAATAGAGCATTATGAGACTTGACACGGCAGGGAACATCAAATTAGGTAAAGGATTTTCAGCACAGCAAGGGTTAAAGCTGCTAAATAACTGAAATACTCCTCACGAACTAGTAAATGCAAGTGAACAAGATTAAGTAGATCTGAATAACTAAACATTTACTCTCATTATACAGACCATTTCAAAGCATGCTGGGAAGTTCAGAGTTTCCCCTTTTTGCATGCAATTGTTAATTGTGTCCAAAATTAAGAATAATGACATGGAATGAGTAATACCTTAAGTATAATTTCTCATTTTCAAATTTTTAGGTTGAAATTTAACAAAAATATGATGTATATCCCCTATAATAATAATATATATATATATAAACAGAATGAACTTTTTTTAAAGCATTCATTTTGGCAGGTCCAACTGAAAAAAATCAGATAAGTGATATTCAGCGATTTTAAAGTAGTATTAATTACTGTGATATTTATAAAGAATTTGTGAAAGTGCAAGCAGATGGGACACGAGTGCTTATGTTTATTAAGACAAATGTATTGTTGTGTCTGTAGTTAATTGTAATTTAATGCAACAAAGTGTCACACTGTTGATCATTTGCATCATAAACACTGCAACTAACCTTTGACGAATATGAGCTTTTTGAAAGTTTCTGTTTTCGATGTCGATGTGGGAAGCGTGCCAGGTGGGCCTGATTTTTCCATGTTTGAGAAACACATCTCCACCTCTGTCACGTTTCAGAGGGAAACATCACCTCCTTCACACGAGCAAACAACAGTTACTGACTGACTCACAAATGAGTCTTTACAGTCATTTCAGTCGTTTCATTGCAGCAGCACGCTGTCTGAGAAGTGCTGCACTCACAAACTTCTTACCAGAAGTCATTTTCATGGTACATTTCTTGATGTTACATGATGTTAAACACACACACACACACACACACACACACTTCAAAATGTCTGAATGTTACTGCATTAGATCACAAAATATCAAACCAAGAAAACACAAGCACACCGTTCAAACAAACCATTTGACAAAATAGGTGAAAACATAATTTCAGCGTTTGAGTGATATTTGATATCTAATCTAGTGTGATTGACACTAGCAGCAGACAGGAAGTGGTTTGTTTAAACGGAATAAAAATTCTAATTGGAGCTTCAAATGTTACATGCTTGAGACAGACAACAGTTTGAAAAAGGACTAAATGTCATTTTGAATGTCACCTACTAAACATGAGGCATGAGCCTCGGCGAGTGTGACTGTAGCTGGGCCTGAATGAATCATAGTAATTCTATAAGTGATCGGGATCTGTATGGGTTTGACACACAGCCAGTCACAGACCTGCGTCACTGCGCTTATCGTGATGTTTGATCAAGGTCATTATGAACTGACATGCAAAGCTGAATCAGAAATTGCGTTCGTTTTGAGAGTGATCTTAGTCTTACTAATGTGCCTTATGATTACAGAGCTCATTTACATAGATGGAGGTTTGAGTGCAAAAAATGTGTGTGAAGTTGTCAACATTTTTATGTATATTTTAAATACATTTTAATATATAGAACTTAAATTCTAAATTATATACAGTACAAGATATTATATATATACACATACAATATACATATATATATATATTAGTGCTGTCAAACAATTAATCGCGATTAATCGCATCCAACATAAATGTTTTTGTTTACATAATATATGTGTGCATACTGTATATCTATCATGAATATATACACACACATGCATGTATATATTTTGAAAATATTTACATGCATATATGTATATTCATATAATTTATATTATTTATAAATATATTTAATATGTAAACAACATATTTTTCTTAGATATATACATGTATGTGTGTATTTATATATATATACATAATAAATATACGCAGTACACACATACAGTATATCATGTTAAAAAAAACTTTTATTTTGAATGTGATTAATCGCGATTAATCGTTTGTCAGCACTAATATACATATATATATATATATATATATATATAACAAAATATTTTGCAAGTGTCTTGTTTTTTAGCCTGAATATTACAAAATAATTTAATATTACAAAATAATTTGCAAATGTCTTTTTTAGCCTGAATACTGCAAAATAATTGAATATGATAAAATAATAATAAATAATATAAAGTTAAAATATATTCATTCACCCATATAAACAATATAGCAAACAATCTCTGTTTTTTATGCTGTTGCACCCACCTCAAACTGATCTCATGTCAGTGAGTTATGATGAGGTTCATCACCTATACCAATGAAGAAAAGAAAGTTACTTAAAATGTAGTAAATGAAACTTAAGAGTGAAAGTACAACTTCTCATTAGAACACAGACAGAAATAACTTCAGTGCTCTGAAGAGAAGTGACAGACTGAAATAATGCAAAAATTTAATAAATGAATTAATTAATTAATAAAAAACAAAAATCATTACAGATATTTAAAATCAATGTTTTGGGTTCTTTAAAACGCTAAAGCAAATGCTTTTCAAAAGAATTAGAAAACTGAAAATTATTTATAGAATTTATGAAGGTTCTTATATTAGAAACACATTTGTATTTTAAGATCTCGTTTAGATTTGGGCGCGAAAGCAGGTGATCTCGTCTCCCCTCCTCAGTTTTGAGTTCTGTTGAGTTTAACCACAGATACATAACAGCAGCTCACTATGTAGGCTGTATTTGTGCACTTCAAAGTGTTTCAGGTTTGCACCCGAGTTTACACCCTAAAACATGGTGCAATAACACACCCACACTCAGTAAAAGATCCAGTTCAAAACCAACAAGTCAGCATACGACCGAAAACCATTTACATACAGCTCACGTATATTACAAAATCCTAATTATGCAGACTGAATTCTGGCTTAAATACAATTATATAATGCACTTGTCTTCATGGTCGCATGGTCTTTATTTCTTATGTTTCATTTGTGTGCACATAGTTATGAGCTACTAGAACTTATTTTTTATCATTTAAAAGCTAACTGAAACTAGCTCAAGCATGAAAATCCTCATGATACATTAAAATGAGTTGAAAAACAAAGCTGAGTTTTTTAAGCTTGATTGATAGTCAAATGAAAGAGATTTGAAGCTCAGATCCACATCAGCTTCCTGTTTCAAGATCAACCGTCGAGTCTCATGAGTCTCGTCACACTCAGATTGACCTGATTAAAAGCACAACTCACTTTCTACTATACAAAAACTACCAAAACCTTCACGCGTGTTTAAATATTTAACCCTCAGTGCTGTTCAGTCATTTTTGATCTTTTTTTTTTTTTACTACATCGGAATGTTAGGAAACCTGGTAAAGGTTTTGGCACCTGCTATATGACCACAAAAATAATGGACATATTAAATAAATGTCACACTAAGTTTATTAAAAAAAGTCACACTTGTACTCCTTGCGGTCTAAAATGACCAGGGGAAGTCGTGGCCTAATGGTTAGAGAGTCGGACTCGTAACCCAAAGGTTGCGGGTTCGAGTCTCGTACCGGCAGGGATTGTAGGTGGGGGGAGTGAATGGCCACCGAACCGCCACCTGCTCCCCGGGCGCCGCAGCAAAAATGGCTGCCCACTGCTCTGGGTGTGTGTTCATGGTGTGTGTGTGCACTTAGGATGGGTTAAATGCAGAGCACTAATTCCTAGTATGGGTCACCATGCTTGGCCTCATGTCACGTCATCATTGAAAATGAATGGGAATGAATCTCAACTAGTGGAACATTTTGGTACTGCGCCCAAACAAAATCTGACTTTTTTGTGATATCAACTTAAAATTTGGAACACAAATTTTTGGATTTTCTTGCAGTTTTAGAGTAAAATGTTTTGGAAAATACATATTTCATATCAAATTTAAAAATAGTATTGTTGACGCTGCAGCCATGTCGTGACCGTTGCTGGCCAATCACAGCACACCTTGCTTTTTCAGACCGATGAGCTTTGTAAAAATTGACACGTTTCAAAAAGGCGGGGCATAGAGGAGAAACAATAATGTACAGTATGTGGAAAATAATGTTTTCTTAACTTTAAACCGCATAAACACATTTCATTACACCAAATACACAAAATAATGTTCTTTTTAGCAGCATCATATAAATCATACTATGCACAGACAAGCATATGAGCCCAGAATAAGAACGCAACGCATGTTTTGTGTGTTATGTGTTTACTGAGTTTGGTCCTTTAAAAACACTGTTTTAATACATCAAGCCACGTTAAGCGTTTTTCACATTAAGCGTTTTAGAATGTCCCCTGTGAGATCCAGTGTGAAGCGCTGAAGAACACAAATGTCTCAGTGATTAGTAATGATGAGTTTAAAGCTAGACGAAACCGCGCTGACAAACAGGAGAAACGCTGTGCGCAACGGTACAGTCAGATAGCTTTTCAATCTACAAATCGCCATCATTTACCATGGATTTACTGTAGTAACACTACCTGCACCATAGTATTGAGGCAGAAATGTGAGATATTCATATAGAATTTTATTATATTATTAATGTAGGCATACATTAGTAATGGAATATACAGTATTTTTTTTTTTTGATTAAGCTATAGTGTTTGTGCATTAATACTAAATGTATTTACACTACTGTTTTTCAAACAAATTCCTAGAAACCATACAGATACATTTTTACCATGGGTTTAAGGCTTTAACTGTGTAACTATTTTAATAAAACTCAAACAGCCAGAATAATTAAATTCAACCATAAAAATAAGGCTGTTACAATTTTTACAGCTGGTACTGTTTTTGATAATGAACATACATTTACATCTGCATCTTAACTCAAGCTACTGTCAAATGTGCATTTCTAAGAGACAAAAAAATGCTATTTTGTCATCATTGCAGCCTGCACTAATAAACATCATCAAAGTCAGGCAACGCAAACCTGCTTCATGATTTGAAACAATATCACTCATCAGAACATGCAGAAAATAAGAAATTAAATGAAGAATTTTTTTATTAAGATATTTATTTTGTTACGGAAAAATGACTGGAAAAGTGTAAAGAATTCAAAAACGTGAAGTGTTTGTCATGTTCTGACAATAAAACGTAGTTTAAAACCACATTTAACTGTCTGGGTTCTACAACTTTTACTTAGGAGCAAAAATCTGCCTTTAAACTTGAAAGAAATAAAGATTTGAAATTTATCGCGATTATTATCGATATCGACTGATATGAAAAATCATACTGTGATAATTTTTTTTGGCCATATCGCCCAGCCCTGTGTGACATCAGTTATTATTATTATTATTATTTTTTTGTATTCTCGTAGCTTCGTAAAATTACGGTTGAACCCCTGATGTCACATGGACTATTTTATCGATGTCCTTACTGTGTTTCTGGACCTGGGGACATTTCAGTTGCATTGCTCTCTATAGAGGGTCAGAGAGCTCTCAGATTTCATCACAAATATCTTAATTTGTGTTCTGAGGATGAACGAAAGGCCTAACGGGTTTGGAATGAAATGAGGGTGAGTAATTAATGACAGAATGTTCATTTTTGGAAGTCTGTGCCCCAAAGTATTCAAGATGCATGACAGTTTAATTTGGAAATTTCATTTTTAGGTTGATGCTTAACAAGTAAGGAACAGGTTAAAAATGGATCACAACTATTTCATAAATATAATTTAGTATCATTAAATCCCCTAAAAAATGCAAATCATTAAATAAGAAAACATTATCAAACAAAAATATAGTGCATTCATTTCATTGAAATAAAAAAAAAGATAATTTTTGACCTCCATGAGAGCATTATATTGATCTCTACATTGAAAGAAATGTGGTGTAGGATTCATTTTAAAACCATTTTCACTCAGAATGTGCTAGTACATTTCACAAAAGATACAAAGAAATGTCAAGCAACATTGAATTTAATGTGGAATTCAAAATGTTCTTATAATAATCTTCAAAATACGTTTTTTATAGTGTAATTTTTTTAGTGCAGTGACCCCAGCTTGTCAATAAGGATTGTGTTTTGCAATGAACAGAATCCACCAATAGATAAAATGACAGTCTGAATCACTCCAGACTAAAACATCTCTTATCAAGCAAATCAGACCAAATTATTAATCATATTATGTTACACCATATCCTCTGGTGAGAGGAAACACACACACACGCACGCACACACACACGCACAGTTGGTCAACAGCAGGATCTCTGAGTGTTTCAGTCACACAATCTTCAGTTTAAAGTCAGAATGACGGCCGTTGACTCGTGTATGACCTCATCATGACACGTCTGTCAGAGCGGCTGCTATTGGCCGGTTCCTTCTATGGCCATATTTGGAGACGTGTACACTAGTGAGTGCAAATGAATGATTTAATGAATGTGAGTGAACAAAACTCATCTCTCAGCGTGGGTTGTCTGAGCGGTTTTTGCATTAAAAAAAGTGATCTTTAATGTGCATCTTACTTGTTTTGAGTTCCAGCAGGTGAAAATCGTGCATCTGATCACTTAGCAAAGTAACAGCTCACTTGCAAGACACTTGTAAATTATTTTGTAATATTCAGGCTAAAAAAAAAAAGACACTTGTAAATTATTTGGTGATATTAAACGATTTTGTAATATTCTGGCTAAAAATCAAGACACTTGCAAATTATTTTGTAATATTAAATTATTATAATTTTTTTAATTATTCAGACTAAAAAAAAACAAGACACGTGCGAATTATTTTGTAATATTAAATTAAAAAAATATATATTCAGGCTAAAAAACAACACACTTGCAAATTATTTTGTAATATTAAATGATTTTGTAATATTCTGGCTGAAAAAGACACTTGTGAATTATTTTGTAATATTAAATGATTTTTTTTAAATATTCAGGCTAAAAAATCAAGACACTTGCAAATTATTTTGTAATATGAAATTATTTTTTTAATATTCAGGCTAAAAAACAAGACACTTGCAAATTATTTTGTAATATTAAATGATTTTGTAATATTCTGGCAAAAAAAACAAGACACTTGCAAATTACTTTGTAATATTAAATTATTTTTTTAATATTCCGGCTAAAAAAGACATGCAAATTATTTTGTAATATTAAATGATTTTGTAATATTCTGGCAAAAAAAACAAGACACTTGCAAATTACTTTGTAATATTAAATTATTTTTTTAATATTCCGGCTAAAAAAGACATGCAAATTATTTTGTAATATTAAATGATTTTGTAATATTCTGGCTGAAAAAGACACTTGTGAATTATTTTGTAATATTAAATGATTTTTTTTAAATATTCAGGCTAAAAAATCAAGACACTTGCAAATTATTTTGTAATATGAAATTATTTTTTTAATATTCAGGCTAAAAAACAAGACACTTGCAAATTATTTTGTAATATTAAATGATTTTGTAATATTCTGGCTGAAAAAGACACTTGTGAATTATTTTGTAATATTAAATGATTTTTTTTAAATATTCAGGCTAAAAAATCAAGACACTTGCAAATTATTTTGTAATATGAAATTATTTTTTTAATATTCAGGCTAAAAAAGACATGCTAATTATTTTGTAATATTAAATGGTTTTGTAATATTCAGGCAAAAAAAACAAACAAGACTTGCGAATTATTTTGTAATATTAAATGGTTTTGTAATATTCAGGCAAAAAAAAAAAAAAGACACTTGCAAATTATTTGGTGGTATTAAACGATTTTGTAATATTCTGGCTAAAAATCAAGACACTTGCAAATGATGTTGTAATATTAAATGATTTTTAAAAAAATATATATTCAGGCTAAAAAAAACAAGACACTTGCGAATTATTTTGTAATATTAAATTCTTATTTTTTTAAAAATATTCAGGCTAAAAAACAACACACTTGCAAATTATTTTGTAATATTAAATGATTTTGTAATATTCAGTTTAAAAAATCAAGACACTTGCGAATTACTTTGTAATATTCAATGATTTTTAAAAAAAATATTCAGGCTAAAAAACAAGACACTTGCAAATTATTTTGTAATATTAAATGATTTTGTAATATTCTGGCTGAAAAAGACACTTGTGAATTATTTTGTAATATTAAATGATTTTTTTTAAATATTCAGGCTAAAAAATCAAGACACTTGCAAATTATTTTGTAATATTAAATGATTTTGTAATATTCTGGCAAAAAAATCAAGACACTTGCAAATTATTTTGTAATATTAAATGATTTTGTAATATTCTGGCAAAAAAAACAAGACACTTGCAAATTACTTTGTAATATTAAATTATTTTTTTAATATTCCGGCTAAAAAAGACATGCAAATTATTTTGTAATATTAAATGATTTTGTAATATTCAGGCTATTCATTTGAATAATTTTTAGATATGTTGATGTGTCTTTAAATTTTCTGTAAAGCTGCTGTGAAACAGAAAAAGGGTGTCATGCATTTCTAACAACATCTTTGCAGTAGTACCACTAATGAATATTTGAAGGTGTTAATAGACGTTTCTCTTTCTCACGCACACAGCGGCTCACAGTCATATTTTAAAACCAGAGGAAGTAACAAATGGTGACGCTATCATTTGCAAAACACTGGTCAGCGGTCAGTCTTGAGGACAGTTAAGACGAATGAAGGGAACAAAGACACACGGGAGGAGAGCAGGGGAGGGGAAGCTGGTGCCAAACCAGATAAGGTCTATCAGTCTGGACAGAACAGCCTCACCGACAGCCAATCAGCTTCCAGCACGAGCACAGGTCACTTCCTGTTCAGACTGATCTATACGTTAACACCTGTTACATGAGCAACCACATAACCACAAACACAATACTGTCTGCGATAAATCTATAGATTGAACATTTCAAACCCAAGTGTGTTTGTGCTTTACAATACTTGATTTGTTTATATACAGTATACAGAAGAAAGTGTAACTTAAACGAATGCATCCAGATAGGCAGCAGTATGCATTAAAATCAACATGCAACTCATTTTACTCCCATAATGGGATGTATTTTAGAGGGAAAATCAATGTTCAGCAAGAAAAAAACATTTTATCCATCTGGAATGAAATGGATCACGAATAGTTAACTGGCATTAAAGTACAGCATTTTACATAAAACAGTGAATAATTAGCTGAGTATTGGTTAACACTATAGTGGAGAGAAACATTTATTCTTCCTAATAATTTGCACTAATGCACTAAAAATAGGCATTTAATTTTATATTGACACTGAAACGCCTAAAACAGAATGAAGTTTGAGCTATTTTTAATTGCTGTAGGTGATATTCTGCTTGTATATGGACTCCCTCCAGGAAGAGAAACCCACCGTCTGTGACACAATTAGACTTCAGCAGCCATGAGAAAGTGCCAACAGACAAACTCTCAATCTCCTCGCACTCGGTTGACTTGTGTTTTCCTCTTTCTCTTCTAGATATGTGTGAAAAAAAGACAAAATAGCTGCTTCTCAGAGAGATTGTCGTACTGACCTGCATGCTGTGTGGTGTCTAAATATGAAAGTGCATTTCTGCTAGATTAAATCGTGGCCGATTTTAAATTGCATACAAACTATTATCTGGTTAGTAAAATTCTATTAAACATGACTAGGTAAACTTCCATTTTCAAAGTCTTAACTAGTGGTATTTGCTACAGGGTTATTACAGTTACCTAAAACTAAAACCATAAAAAAACTAAAACATTTTTGTTATTTTAAATAAAATGTAAAAACATTATTAAACTAAAATGAAATATAAAATTATTAACTTAATCTATTTTAGCTAAAACTAAGAAATAAAACATTAAAATAAATGTACTGTATATGCATTAAAATAAAATAAAAAAATATAATTTATTTAATCTATTTTAGCTAAAAACTAATAAATAAATAAAATATTGTATTAAAAATGACTTAATATAAACTGAAATAAAATATACAAAATTATTTTACTTTAGCTATCTCAGCTAAAAAAAATTAAATAAAATACATATTTTATTAAAAATAAATTCTTAAAACTATATAGACATAAAAAACTAATAAAAATTAGAAAAAAACAACAAAATTACTAAAAACGTAATCAGTCTTGAATATTCAGAAAAAAAGAAACTTAAACATACTTAAACACACGAACGGCATAGTTTTGTACATTTCAGAGGTTTCAAATTAATATTTTTAATATTTACATTTAACAAAAATATCTTAATATTTAATATACATCCAAATATCTAATCTTAAAACAGTATTAATATATATATTGAATATTAAATATGTATTGTTTTAAACATTACATTCTCAACACTTTTCCCTCTTTTAAAAGACAAAGGCATTAAAACTGGCGGGTAAATGTGTCATAGCGAAACCAAACGAGATGAGAGTCAACTTCAGATCACATCTCTCTTACCACACCTTTTTCCACTCTGCTTTTTATAATTGTTGAAAAACCATGCGGCTCTGACCTCAAACACACACACACACACACACACTTAATGAAAATCCCCGGCTCGGCTCTCGCTGTGTCAGGTTGTCATGGATGCAAACAGACTTTGAAAGGCAGGTCTGATAATGTGAGCTGGGGAATTGAAACCCGGCCGGTGTTCCCTGTATGAAATTAAATGCTCAGGGCCTTCACACCCGAGCTATATCTGATGCCCTTGTTCAGATACAAAGAAGAAAGAGAATGATTTAAACCTGCAGCATCATGTGCATGTCAATAATCGCTAAAGCGACAGAGCAGACCTTCTCAAAACCACAATGTTTCAGTGATCTGGGTTAAAAATCACATTCAGACATTATTCATCTCTCATTATATTCTGATTAATCGACTCCTCTTCAACCACAGCTGAAAGACTCGTATGCACGCATGCAATCATCAAAATACATCTGACAGCAATAGGCCGTTATTAAAAGCTTTGTAAAATAAATAAGCAGACTACATGCAACTGCTCATCAGACTCATGCATGCATGCCGAGTTCTTTGCAGGTGTTGCACACAGGAAATAACACGCATGAGTTGCTTTACGGCTCCTTCCTGTGCCTGATCACATCAGATCTGCATTTCTCCTCTTTTAGTCAACTTTACTTCATTTTAGCACGCTTTCAGAACTAATAACCCGGCTGCTCCACTAATAAACTGAGCGTACTGATCTGGATTCTGCTTTGAATGCGATCCCAGTCAGTCAGACACAAACTCCTGGCATGGTTTCTCCCGCACACTTTCCTCACACATAATCTTGCACCGGCTGATAATTCACTTCCCTCTGATGGGGATTGAAGAGACATGCTTTGGCGTTTCCCCTTCTGTTGCAACTGTTAAGCAATGGGAGAACAAACCGAAAGAGCTCAGGAGAACAGAAAGAAAGATAAGGCTGAACGCTGACCGGGAAATAGTCATCTAGCACATTTCTGTTCATTTTAATGTTCATTTCAACCATTTTCCATGAACATTTGGTGCCCCAATTTTAAATATTTGGTTACATCCTTAAGATCAATCGTTTGCATGTTAAGATGAATCGTTTGTATGTTAAGATGAATCATTTGTATTTGAGATGAATCACTTGTACTTTAAGATGAATCATTTGTATTCAAAATTAAAAACAAATTATTTGTATTTAGAGATGACTCACTTGTATTTAAACATGAATAACTTGTATTTTAAAATGCATCGCTTGTATTTTACGATGAATCGCTTGTATTTTAAAATGCATCGTTTGCATTGTAAGATGAATTGCTTGTATTTTAAGATGAATCGCTTGTATTTTAAGATGCATTGCTTATATTTTAAGATGAATTGCTTGTATTTTAAAATGCATCACTTGTATTTTAAGATGAATCGCTTGTATTTAAAGATTAATCATTTGTTATTCAAAATTCAAAATGAATCATTTGTATTTAGAGATGACTCACTTGTATTTAAACATGAATAACTTGTATTTTAAAATGCATCGCTTGTATTTTAAGATGAATCGCTCGCTTGTATTTTAAGATGAATCGCTTGTATTTTAAGATGAATCGCTTGTATTTTAAAATGCATCGCTTGTATTTTAAGATTAATTGCTGGTATTTTAAGATGCATCGCTTGTATTTTGATGAATCGCTTGTATTCAAAATGAATCATTTGTATTTAGAGATGGCTCACTTGTATTTAAACATGAATAACTTGTATTTTAAAATGCATCGCTTGTATTTTAAGATGAATCGCTTTTATTTTAAAATGCATCGCTTGTATTTTAAGATGAATCGCTTGTATTTTAAAATGCATCGCTTGTATTTTAAGATGAACCGCTTGTATTTTAAGATGAATTGCTTGTATTTTAAGATGAATAGCTTGTATTTTAAAATGCATCGCTTGTATTTTAAGATGAATCGCTGGTATTTTAAGATGCATTGCTTGTATTTTATGATGAATCTCTTGTATTTTAAGATGAATCACTTGTATTTCAGGATGAATCACCAGTATTTTAGGATGAATCACTTGTATTTTAAGATTAATCACTTATATTTTAAGATTAATCACATATTTTATGGTGAATCACTTGTTGTTTTCCTCATTTCTTTGGATAAAAGTGTCTGCTAAATGTACAAATAAATTGAATAGAGCAAAATAGCATATTAGTGAAACCGGCATCAGTGACTGACAACAAAAACCATGCTTTTTACTGTTCCCACTATTTATTCATACAAACTTGCATTAACCAGAATTGAGACTCTTAAAGGGATAGTTCACCCAAAAATGAAAATTTGGTCATTTACTCACCATCAACTTGCTCCAAACCTGTATAAATTTCTTTCTTCTGCTGAACATAAAATAAGATATTTTGAAGAATGCTGGTAAACCAAGCAGTTGACGGCAACCATTGACTTCCATTGTATTTTTTTTCCCACTAGGGACCAACAACTTTTTAGTTACCAACATTCTTCAAAATATCTTTTTATGATCCACAGAAACTCATACAGGTTTGGAACAACTTCAGTGCGAGTAAAAGATAAATTTTTTGGATGAATTATCCATTTATGTGAGTTTTTAATATCTATTTATCGAGACGTCTGTCTCAACTGAAACGGCACCCAAATGCAGAATTCAAAACACGTCACAGCAAAGGAAATGCGAATACGTGAATACTGTATATGTGGACATTAGCATGTGCTTAAATGAGTCGGGGGTCAAAAAGAGCAGCGAATGAAAGAGAGGCGTGAGGCACTGACTGTTATGCCTCTTCCTGTGTGGTTGAGCACCACGTGGCTGGCAGCGGGGTTAAATACGAGCACTTCTCCTGTTTTAGGCCCATTTCTACTTGGGCTGGAGAGGAAGACGCCAGAAGAACTCTGCTAAGACCACCGGAGAAGAAGAAAGAGGCAAATATGGCACTACTGGGCTTGATCTACAGAGGTATGGATGTAATTGAGCCATAAAATACAAGTTCTGATGGGTAACGTATGGTTATTGTTATACTGGGATGCGCAGGAAACAGGAAGCGATTTATTTTGTACATTTGGACTTTTCTTGTTTCATCATCAATGCACATAATGATGTATGACTTTATGTATTAATGTTCTGCATAAATAAGTTTTTCACTGTAACATTTGTGAGCAAATGATTATGTCGGACTCTCCATTGATGCATGTATAAAATAAAAATAAAAATAAAAATAAAAAAATCAGATCAATTTCTGGAATGCAATAGATTGTCAATTGTATTTCACTATTATTTATTAAATGACAATATGAAGAACAATTTTTAAAAGTAATGTATGCGCACCAGTTCCTGTTCAATAAAAGTTGCTAAAAGTGCTAAAAAAAAATACAATTTTCTATTATTGTAGTTTCTTTTTTTTCCCAACACAAAACAACAGCAAAAACCAAAAAATTTGAGCATATCTGTAATAAAATGCTCATCTTCTTTTGAAAGAAAAAGCTTACTCATGTTGATCAAAATGGCTGCCGTCTGATGTGAGGAAGACGTTTGTGTCGCCACCGCTAGCATTTGCGAATGACGCATTATTCTTTCATAAAATTTGTATTTTAATGTATAAACTTTAACATAACTCAACAAAATGCATGTTGCAGTATATTTGTCATACATTATGCACCTAATAATTTAGTTCAATGAATTATTAATGGCAAAACATTTCTGTTTTGCATGTCGTATGTTCAAATAGCAATCAATCAAACTTGATTTCCTCAAACATTAAGAGTTTCAAGTCTGTATGGAGTTTGGGTGCGGTTCCTGAGCTGTGCAGAAGTGGAAATGTGTGTGTTTATGTGAAGGAGGAGTTTGAGATCTCCAGCGCTTCTCCAGAGGAGACGTGGACACCTGGACATTGGGATGTACAGTGCAGTCATCCATAAAGTAGAAAGCACTACTAAACCCCTCGCCACAGTGTAGTGTTTCCTACTTTATGGATGAGTGTACTGTTGGCTGCTGGGAAACTTCACACCGCTCGACGCAGAACGACAGGAAAGAGAGAAAAGAGGAACTGGCTTGGTTTCGTAAAGCCGTGCACGTCTCATGGTGTCAATACTCATCCACGTGAGACGGCAGCATGCTTGCAGAAACTAAAGCCAGGTTTCTCTGATTGCTGTTGCTGTAAAATCATTGAAAATGTCTTGTATGATGCATGTCAACTTCAATAAAACAGAAACAAATAAAACACATTTGTCTTTGAGTCAGGGTCATTATTGGTAACGAAAACTGAAACTAAAATTAAAAACATTTTTTGTTACCTGAAATAAAATAAAAACTTTTATTTAACATAAAAAAGCATGTTTGTTTCTTAAAATCAAAATAAATGCTAGCTGAAAATAAAAACGTATTTTATTTATTAAACAACTATTTTTGTTACTTGTATACTAATTAATTTTTCTCAAAAATATTTCTCATTTTCATTTAGTTTAACTTGATGTACTAAAACAACTAAAACTACAACTGAAAAATAAATAAATGAAATACTAAAAACCATACAGACATACATAAAAATCCCCCCCCAAAAATTACAAAAACTTTACTAAACATTTCAACTGAAATAAAAATGAAAATGTAAATATAAAAAATTACTCAAAAATGAATAAAAACTATATCTATATTTATAATAATATACTAAAATATATAATAATATGCTATAATCTGAATGATACTCCATCACAACCGAAACTCATTTTATGTGAAAATATACTTTATTTCAGTAAAAAGTCCATATTGCAACAAGTCTTGTCATTCACTTCAAGTAAATCACTTCGACTTTCCCCACAAAGCAAGAAGCCTGTGTGACTATCCAAAAACATGGTTTCGGCATGCACAAAAGAAACCCGAAAAATACTTTACCAAAAGAAGCCATATTTACAGGTGAGTTTCCAAAAAATGCATTACAAAAATGTACAAAAAAACATCCTTCAGGACAGACACAAGAATTGAGCCTCGTTCTGGCTGTATGAAAATATCATACCTCAAATCACAAAAATACACCGAGCTCAATGCCGCGTACGGCCAAACAAAGCTACGTGCTACTACTACGACACATAAATAGAATAAATAAGGCCGAGTATAGATGGAAAGCCATCATGCATGCAGTCATTACAAACACAGCTGTAGTAAACTTGAAGTTAAGACTAAACGAGGTCTTATAAGGCTAGATTTTATTATGGCCTAGGACACGCCTACTTGCAGTAGCGACAGTTACGATGGTAAGATCTGCGGCCTGTGCGTTCCTCAGCTTCACCGTGGCAGGAATCACAGCATGCGTCTGGATTATATAGTGCAGCGAGGGGAAAATCCCCTGACTAGTTGATATTAAGGGGCTGTACAGTGCATCACAAGGATGCTTGTCTGATGACACACGCAATCTACAATTATGCTAAAGCACAACTTTCTTTGTATATTCTGTTCTGCCAGTTCGAGAAACGGTCGAAACTGTCACCTACTTCCTGTCTGTGAGGACATTTGGGCTCTAGCTCCGCCCCTCCAAACACCTGGCGTTCTGTGATTGGTCGCTGAGGTGACGTGCAGAGCATCTCAAGGTTTGGCAAAATTGTGTGGTTTGGACAGTCTCGCCTGAGAACAGCAAGAGCTGACTTAAGATGCGAAACTGATGAGCGGTTTGACCTGAGAAATGATTTCACGTTAGCCAGAACCAGTGGATGGCGCTAAAAAAACAAACGCATTATACTGCAATGTAAAGGTGAAGGGTGTGTGGTGTTACGCTCACATGCTGTGTCTGTATTACGACGCTCCTAAAACGGAGGAAAAGAAATTAGGAACTAAGCACGAAGAGTTAAGACAGAGCTCATGCAGAAAGAAGCCAATGTTTCTCTGTTTCGTGAATTATTAATGTAGCTATTGTAAAGTGAGTTCCATGTCGATGAGTTTGAGAAAAGGCGAAGCAGAACTAAATACAAAGTTCATTACGAACAATAAAAGCTTCAGTGCATCATCAGATGCACAATATTCCATTTACAGAGAACGATCAACATTTTCCGGTTCGATATGCTGTTTTAGCATGCAAACAACATAAATCATAAAGTTGAAAATGATAAAAAAATATGTATTGTTGCTGGGTTTTTTGAGCAAATGCAAGCATAATGTTCAATTGGGGGGGGGGAACGCATAAGAATGTAATTGATTGCCTAAATGAGCACAGAGGTATGGAAGCCCCTTTCCGCAATACAAAAATAAAAAAATAATAATTACGACTTGTCTCACAATTCTGATCTTTTTTCTTAGAAATGCATGATATAAATTTGTAATTCAGACTTTATATCTCACAATTCTGAGAAATATAGTCAGAATTGTGTGATGTAAAGTCGCAATTGTGAGTTTTGCAAATGAATAGCGATATATAAACTTTAAGAAAAGTATTTTTCCCTCTCAGAACTAAGTTTATAGCTCACAATTTTGAGAAAAGAAGTCAGAATTGGGAGAGAAAAAGTCAGAACTGTGAGATAAACATGCAATTACAAGGAAAAAGTCAGAATTGCTAAAAAAAAAGTCACATTTGTGAGTTTATATGTCACTTTATTTCTCGCAATTTTTAATTTACATACTGCAATTCTGACTTGATACCTAAAAATTGTGAGTTTATATCTTGCAACTCAGAGGAAAAAAAGTCATAATCGTGAGATAAAAAGTCACAATTACCTTTTTTTATTCAGTGGCAGAAACGGCCTTCCACACAGTAGTGTGTAGAATATAATAAAACCGTGTTTTCAGTAGAATACAACAACATTACTAATAAAATAATCTGAAAGTGCAGAAAATATTGTGATATAGATAATAAAAAGCTTTCGGCCAGTCGGTGATCCTTCAGATTTTCTCCAGTAAAAACGAACGAATTAATATGTAAAGATTTGAGTTCAGCTCAGTCTGTACTGGTTTAACTAACCGGTTTGTATTATTCTAGCTTTAACTGGATAACACCAGCAACACAAAACAGGTGAAGGGACACAGTTCTGCAGTCTTGGACCCTACTTGTAGTGCAAAATATTTCAGTAGCGACAAAAAATGATTTTGTCACACTCCTTCGCTTTATTTTCCAGAATTCCTGGAATAAATATCATGTCAACATATCTTTTCTAAGTGTGCTCTGCCTTTCAGTGGATGATGTTTGTGACACGAGCAGACGGTTCATTCATGTCTAGATGCTGTTATATTGAAGTTAAGTGTTTATTTAGAATATTTTGCTATCTTTTTACTCTTCAAATGAGTATTTTATAGCTTTTTAAACAGGCATGAGCTCTAGTCACAGCTTTAATGGGTTCAAACCCATTTTCCTATTTGCACAAGTATTGCGATTATTTGCTTTTTTGAAAAGAAGAAACAGTCCGACAGATGAAAGCGCTGATAAGTCTGCATCATTATGGCAAAAATCAGAGAATGAGAAAGATTCTCCTATCGGACGGACACACTGAAACTGACACGACACACGAGAAAAAGTGCAATCTGCAGATCTTTAGGCTCACAGCTATTCCTTCTTGCTGGAGCCCAGCTTTCTGAAAAGCTTCCTGCCCTTGGAGAAGAAACCTTTCTTCTTCTTCTCAATCAGGGAGGCGTCGGGGAACGAAGGGGTCGCGGGGGGAGACGAGCTCAGGGTCGGTTTCTGATCCGAGTCCGGCTCGGGGTTTGGTCCTGGCTGAGAGGAGCTCACGGGATCAAGATGCTTAGATGATTCTGTCTGGCTCACCTGGGAGAAAAACAGACGAAAGATGAAGGTAGGCAGGTAATTGAGATTTTAATGCTATGTCTGTCATTTTTTTACAAAATAAAATAAAATGATAAAATAAAATAATTAAAAGAACACAAGCTGTTTAAATGTACATATGATAAAAAATTCTAAAACTGTCTCTGGTAAGTTCTTATTTTAAAAAGTTCAGTCCTTAAGAGAGCTATGAGAGAGAGTTAACTTTCAGCCAACTGCGTAACAGTTGTATAAAAGAAAAGAAAAGAAAAAGAAAAAGACTAAAATTATGTAAGGAGATTTAATACTGTATGTAAGAAATGGCATTGTGGGAATAGAAAGTAGCAGAAGAAAAAATACAGCAGCAGTCAAAAGTCTGAGCATCTGACTTTATGATCTTAAAATGCTTCATCTTAAATTACAAAACAAACTCATGAGGCATGGCTTTCACAATGAGTTTAAAGGGATAGTTCACCTAAAAATTAAAATCCTGTTAAAGCACTAAAAGGACTAACTGGAAATAAATACAAATTCAAACAAAAGCTACAACTGAAATAATAAATGAAACCTAAAAAATAATAAAACTAGTAATAATAATGATAAAAAATAAAAATGACAGAAGCATGTAAAATTATTAGAACTAAAACTAGAAAATAAAATGAAACCTAAAAATATGAAAATAAAAGGTCATTCAAAATATTAATAAAAACTATAATAGTATATAAATAATACAAAAATAACACTGGTCCCTAACCCTGACAAAAACAAAACAAAACAAATTTTTGGAGGGTGAGCTATCACCTTAAATGTAAAATTATTATGTGAAAATTAGAGATTTGGGAATAATTTGCTGGGTTTTATCAATGCAAACATTCTGGATTCAAAATGATTGAATCTCTAAAACTTTACAGTACTTCTTTGTTATTCTGAGCTTGACAACTTAAACTGAACACTAAAACCTCACAGGAGAAAGCCAGTCATACAAGTTTTGAGAAAAGGAGGGTGAGTAAATGACGACATGTAATTTTTTGGGTACGCTAACCCTTTAAAGCATGTGTATTGATTCTATAATTCATCTTCAGACTCTCAGTGTTATGTTCAGAGTCATTATATCTAGAGATGCTAGAGAGGGTTTGCTGCAGGTCGGGTCAGGTCTATGAAACACTTACGGTCACTGTTTAAAGTGAACACCTCTCCTGTGCTTCTGAAAACCATGCAAAAATAAAAACAAAGACACATAAGACGACATGCAGAACATAAGACAGCTGGAGAAACTAATGCTGTTAATCTGTGATGGACAGAACAGAATGGAAAATACATGCAATTATCAACATTAATGCATGCAATAAACACACACACACGTACCTGTGAATCCCTGTGGCTATCCGTCACCGACGCATCTTCTTCTGTCTCTGGAAAAGCTTGCAGGAAGTTGGACGGTACGAGGCCTTTGTGTCCATTGAGATCCCCCTGAAAACAACACAGACCCATCATGCACTGCTGCTTTGCGCAGTCATTTAGTGTTCATGGCCGTACACAGGGTTTAGAAATACAGAGATACAAAAACTGAGAGGTTCTGGGATATATTTGTATTCCCCTGATCTACATATGTGCATTTGCCCTCCATTTAATAACAATAGCTTAGATAACAATCTTAATCTTAGATAACAATAGCTTTAAAACTCGTCTTTTTTCAGTCTTTTTCAAAAGTAAACAAGAAAAATGTAATGAAAAATATAATATAATAATAATGGGTTTGGAATGACAAAATTTGAATAGGTAAGTAATACATTTTTCATTTTTAGGTGAACTATCACTTTAAATTTTGAGCACATCACTATAAAAAGGACGCAGACACATGGGGGTTTCTTGTCAAATTAAAGGAATAATGAAGGAGACGAATAAAGAAAAAACGTTAAAGAACTAGAATTTTTAGTAAACTAAAGCAACTAGTGCTGAGAGGGAGTTAGCTTTCTACCTTGCACATAATAGATGAAAAGAGATGAAAAACTTAAAATGAAAACTAGAAATGTTGACTTGGTAACTCGAACAAAAGATACAACTAAAATATTAAATGAAACCTAAACAGTAATAAAAATGGTAATAATAATCCTTGGGTAATAGTATGGTAATAGTAACTAAAGTTACTTTTAAAAGTAATGCATAACAATATTACGTTATTGCATTTTTATTTTTTATGGAAAGTAATGCATGTTACTTTCGTGCTACTTTTTGTCACCTAGGCTGGACTTGCTTATTTGTTTTTTAATAACGGAAAAAAAAAAAGTTTGTCAATATTTTTGGCAACTGTAAAGACCCTTTTACACCAAAAGTGAAATGATTAAGCCTCAGGCTGAAGGGAGTGCCCCTGCACCTACACCTCACCTACACCTCACTCCCAATAAATGGGAAAACATAGTAACTTGCATTACTTATTTGAAAAAGTAGATTTTCAGACCATATTTAACATAAATGGTCCATACAGCACTATTTCAGTTTTATATTTGTAAATACATGTAAATATTTTCAAAATATATGCTGTATGTGTGTGTCTTTATATATACATAATAAATATACACAGCACACACACATACAGTATATTATGTAAACAAAAACTTTTATTTTGGATGCGATTAATCGCGATTAATCGTTTGACAGCACTAGTACATATAAAGTCATCTGTAAATATTTTAATTTTTTCAGGGTTTTTTACATTGATTTTCTCTAAGTGACTTTTGCATGCACACAAAAAACTTTTTTGTGCCCTCGAGAAACTATTCACATGCGCATGGGAATTTTTCGCATGCTTGCGCATTACAATTTCTAGTTTTATTTAACCTATTTTCTTTGTGCATCACTGCCATCTTACTATGAATAAAGTGAGAGCATGGATGCACATGAATTAATAGAGATCTACTTGCTCAAAATTTGGCTTTCCTTATGGTAGTACCTCTAATATCAAGGCCTAATGTCCAATTTAGCACATCCTCTGATGTCACAATAGGTGGCTCAGTGTGCATTGTCCTATATGCTAAGTTTAATGGTTTCTCGTGCACACATAAACATCTGTATATTTTTTATTTTTGCAAAGGTCCTCAAGGCTATGTCATACGGTGCTAAAAATATCATGAGAAGAAACCCAAAACATTTTGCATAATTAAAAAGTGCACCTTGAATTCATTCAGTCGTGTTTGACAATCACTAAAGAATCACTAAACAGCTGCCATGAAAACACTTCTTGTATGCTAAACTTATTTTCATTAAATTCTTAATTTTCTATTATAAAAAATTAAATGGGGGCAAAAGTCTGGAAATGCAAATATTTTTCCATACTCTTCCAGACCTGGAAATTACTTAAATCAAATTTCATACTTTTCCAAACCGCGTAGGAACCCTGTAATGTGTTATTTTTTAGTTACTTCAGAAAATGTAATCTGATTACGTTACTTGTAATGCATTACCCCCAACACTGGCTCTGACAGATCAGCTCAGATTTCTGCAGCACCGAAATACAGTTATTATTAAGCAATTACTTCACAACTTTTATTATTGACCTTGAAAATAACTTCAGTGGTAGCACGGCCACAAATGTGTCATTGCACAAAACTCCTATTTATTATGAATATACTAACAGACAGACAGGCACGAAAGAAACTCACATAGTAGAAGCCGTCATCATCCATGTCACCGAACACATAGATGACGTCGCCCGCGCTGAAGGTCAGTTCAGCCTGGACAAACAGTACATTAAACTCTCATGCTTTAGACTGTTTACTAGTATAAGGAGCTTTTTTGTCATAGTAATAATGTCACCTCTATGTCTGCATTGGGAGAACTCTCTCTCGGGTCGTAGTCAAAGATGGCCACCATCCTGCGAGGTCTGGAGCTTCCCATCGGGCCGGCGGAGCGACTGAGGTCTGCAAGTCAAACACAAAAGATGTAAAGATGCAGAGAACAAAAATCGGAAATGAAGCATTGCTCGGGGTGAAAATGACACAGTAAGTGACAGAAATTCCAGAAAATACATATGAAATCGAACATTTGATATATTTGTGAAGTCTCTATTATGGGTTTATCAGGTGATGATTTGGTGCCTCTGCAGACACTGCAGAGCTTGAATATGAAAACGACCTTAAAACATGAAATGACAATTATATCTAAATCTACTGTGATGGTTGACAGTAAAAACGGCTTAATCTAACACAGTGAACCGACAACTACTTCAGACGTATTCTAGCATTTTATGCATTATTTACAACCATGTTAATATTTGCAGATTTTGTGAACTTGAGTATTTCAATTAATTGATTTAATTGAAATATTTGTTTGCTGTGAAATTATATGGTTAGGAAAAAAAAAACAATCTGCAAAAAATGCCCATTCTTAAAAAAAGTTAATTTTTGATAATGTACATATACACGTATCAGTCAGAAGCTTGGAAAAATTACTGTGTAAAAAATGATGTAATATTATTAAAATTAAAAATAAACATTTTCTGTTTGAATATATTATAAAATGTAATTTATTGCTGTGATCAAAACTGAATTTTCAACATCATTACTCCAGTCTTCAGTGTCATAAGATTCTAATGGCTTCTGAAAATTCAGCTTGGCATCACAGTGATTAATTACACAAAATATATTCAAATAGAAAACAGCTGCTGTTTTAAATTGAAATAATATTTCACATTATTACTGTTTTTACTGTAAGTCAGATACATACGCTATGCACGTTTATGAACACTAAACTTCAAGCTATCAGGTGATGATTTGGTGCCTCTGCAGACACTGCAGAGCTTGAATATGAAAACGACCTTAAAACATGAAATGACAATTATATCTAAATCTACTGTGATGGTTGACAGTAAAAACGGCTTAATCTAACACAGTGAACCGACAACTACTTCAGACGTATTCTAGCATTTTATGCATTATTTACAACCATGTTAATATTTGCAGATTTTGTGAACTTGAGTATTTCAATTAATTGATTTAATTGAAATATTTGTTTGCTGTGAAATTATATGGTTAGGAAAAAAAAAACAATCTGCAAAAAATGCCCATTCTTAAAAAAAGTTAATTTTTGATAATGTACATATACACGTATCAGTCAGAAGCTTGGAAAAATTACTGTGTAAAAAATGATGTAATATTATTAAAATTAAAAATAAACATTTTCTGTTTGAATATATTATAAAATGTAATTTATTGCTGTGATCAAAACTGAATTTTCAACATCATTACTCCAGTCTTCAGTGTCATAAGATTCTAATGGCTTCTGAAAATTCAGCTTGGCATCACAGTGATTCATTACACAAAATATATTCAAATAGAAAACAAATTAATTGATTTAATTGAAATATTTGTTTGCTGTGAAATTATATGGTTAGGAAAAAAAAAACAATCTGCAAAAAATGCCCATTCTTAAAAAAAGTTAATTTTTGATAATGTACATATACACGTATCAGTCAGAAGCTTGGAAAAATTACTGTGTAAAAAATGATGTAATATTGTGGAATATTATTAAAATTAAAAATAAACATTTTCTGTTTGAATATATTATAAAATGTAATTTATTGCTGTGATCAAAACTGAATTTTCAACATCATTACTCCAGTCTTCAGTGTCATAAGATTCTAATGGCTTCTGAAAATTCAGCTTGGCATCACAGTGATTAATTACACAAAATATATTCAAATAGAAAACAGCTGTTTTAAATTGAAATAATATTTCACATTATTACTGTTTTTACTGTAAGTCAGATACATACGCTATGCACGTTTATGAACACTAAACTTCAAGCTAAGTAAGCTTAATTTATGCATTATTGTATAATGTTAGACCACAATTCATAACAGTTATCAGTTTCAGGTCAACGAGTGTCATGGCAGAGGAATAGTTTGCAAACAATTTAGCTGAGGAAGTTCATTAAACAGTTAATTAAATGGTTGATGTGTGTACAGTAGCAGCAGTAGTGTCAGAGAATGAAACTCAATCTATCAGGCTCAGTCTGTCTCTATCAAGAGTGCATGGAAATTATGTACAACTCATTCTGCATTTGTGTTAAAAAAAACTTCATGCATGATAAACACTGAACAGAAGAAAAAGGCACTCTTCAAGAGAAACACTTAAAGTACATGCAAAGTGAAGCAAATCACAGAAGACATGAGCTCAGCTGTCCAATGAGAGACTGAAAGATCATTAGTGGTTAGTTCAGAGATGAGGGCGTGTGGATGCAGATCTCCATGGTAACAGCATGCAGCGTTGCATCAGTACATCAGCATGCAGTTAAACTGTCAGTCACATGCGGCTGGAAACATGAGAGAGAACCGCAGGACAAGACAGGAGGAGCTCAAACCTTGACTGGAGGAGTCCATAGCAGACGTGTCATCCCACACCGCAGCCGACTCCACTGGAAAAGGACAGAAGTGGGCGGGGAGGGAAGGGTTAGACACAATTTGATTGGCTGCCTGACCTTGATTGACACTCGGGCTCATGGGGAAGAAAACAAATCAAACTAAACAAAACCAAACAAAATGAGCCACTGCGCTTTGAGGATATGAGTGAAGTGGTTATGATGAGCCACACACACACACACACACACACACACACAGTCTGTTTCACTATCCTTGTGGGGACTCTCCATAGGCGTAATGGTTTTTCTACTGTACAGACCGTATATTCTATTGCCCTACACCAACCCTACCCCTAAACCTACCCCTCACAGGAAACTTTCTGCATTTTTAGATTTTCAAAAAACTTCATTCTGTATGATTTATAAGCTTTTGTACCCGTGGGGACCACAATTTAGGTCCACACCGTGACACGAGTCCCCATGAGTCTGTATCACACACACACACTTCAGGCAGTCAGCTTCAGAGAGGTGGTGAGTTGACCAAAGGGGGCTGTGAGCCCAAACATTAGAAAACACTTATTTAAAGAAATCATTCCAGGTTCAATATAAATTTAAGTTTGACAGCATTTGTGACAGTCACTTAATACAAAAATATGTTAATATATCATTATTTATTTATATATTATTATTATTAAATTTTTTCTGCTTTTTTTTTCTAAAAAGAAAAAACTGCATTTGTGGCATAAAGTCAATTATCACAAGTTATTTTATATTATATATAATTATGGTTATTATTTTAATATATTATTATTCATTATTATTCATTTATTTTGCAATAATAGCATTTGTGAAATAGTCAATTACCACTTACATTATTATTTTAATATATTATTTATTTAGATTTTTTTTACATATTATATATAATTATTTTAATATATTATTATTATTATAGTTTGAAAAAATATAATTTGTGAAAGTCAATTACTACTTACCACTTATGTTGTTGTTGTTGTTATTTATTTATTTAGCATTTTTCATCTTATTTATCTAAAAAAAAAAGAATTTGTGCAATAATGTAAATTCCCCCAAAAATACTTGTAATTATTTTTAATTATTAATATTATATCATCATTTAAATTTTTTCAAAAAAGAAAAACAGCACTTGTAATGCATAATGTAAATTAATACTATATAATCTATTACTATTATCATTTGTTTTATTTTTATCAGGTTCTTTTTGTCTATAAAAAGAAAAACAGCAGTTAGAGTTAATGCACTTACAATGTATTGCAATAAACATACATGTTCACCAGAGACTAAGTGTGATTGATTTACTTACTGACTTCAGTTGCATTTCCCAAAAGCATTGCAAGCCAATGGTTTCTACAATCTACCTAAGTTTATGATGCTTTTGGAAAATGCAGCCGTGATCTGTAAACATGCAGCTTGATTTCACATGCCATTGCATTTAAAATTTTTCAAAAGTGTTTTGCTTTTTAGTGGCCATTCGTTTAAACTTGAGGATGATATTATTGATTAATACTGCTTTTCTCCATCCAAACAGCCTTTCCTAGATGAGCAGAAAAGATGTTATGTTTTTATGCATCGTTTTTATTACAATAGCATGCACTGAATCATGGACCAGGAACATTTATTTGGTAAAAAACTTAAAATTAAAAGGTTAATTTTAATTTCATGCTGACTGCGGTTCAAAACTAAACCAATGAGACTAAGAACATCTAATGTTCGTGTCCCCCTTTGATCAGAGTTCCTGATGCAGAAGCAGAAAGCTGATGGGAGTGAATTCAGCAAACCAAACGCAGGTGAAATCTCGGAGAGCAGGAGGAGACAGCGAGCGCTGACACACACCTTTCTTGGAGCGTCTAGGTTTCGGCGGTGCAGCGGGACGGCGTGGAAGCTGTGCATGTAAGCGGGCGTCTTTATGAAATTTAAACAGGATACGAGGGGGAAAAAAAGACAAGTAGCAGACAAGAATGAATGAGAAGCCAAAAGAAAAGCAAAACCTCACAAAACAAGCACCAAGCTGAAAACAAGAATAAGAATAAGCATTAGCATCAGCAATGAGGCACCACAGTGAGAAAGAAAGAGCTGAACCACCACTGCAGCAAAGCATTCTGGGAAACAAGATCCACCGTCGCTCTTTGAACTGCTTACAGTGACCACAAAAACACACATTTCAACAACAGCACTTTGGCATTTATGTAAAACCAGCAAAGCTTTGTGATCTGAAATGAAACTGCAGACTGTGAAACATAAACCAATGAAAGCTTGTTTCTGCCACGGGTTAAAAAAATAAAAAAGTAATTGTGACTTTTTATCTCACAATTTAGAGTTTTCTCTCATAATGCTGGAAAAAAAGCAGAATCATGAGATATAAACTCGCAAAAACTAGAAAAAAGTCAGAAATTTTGAGATAAAACTGAATTGTGAGATATAAACAGTTATGATATAAATTTGCAATTTGTGAGAAAATCTCAGAATTTTGAGATCTAAACTCAGAATTGTGATAAACAGAATTGTGAGACAAACTCAAAACAGCAAGAAAAAAGTCAGAATTTTGAGATAGAAACGTAGAATTGTGAGATAGAAACAGAATTGCGAGATATAAATTCACAATTTGCAAAAAAACTCAGAATTTGAGAAAAATTGAGAGATATAAACAGAACTGCAAGATATAAATGAGCAATTTGCTAGAAAACATCAGATTTTTGAGATAAAAAGTCAGAATTGTGAATTATAAATTTGTGTGATATAATTGTGAGACATTAATTGTGAATTGTGAGATATAAACAAAATTGCGAGTTATAAACAGAGTTAAGAGAAAAGTTTTAATTTTTTTAAATTCTGTGGCGGAAACAGGTTTCCACATAAACCAGATTAGATCAAGAACAGATTCACAAAATGCAGTGCGGAATTAAAGTGTACTGACTTTGCTATTCTCACGTCACCCATGATCATTTTTAAGAGCACAAAATGTGTAATAATGAAAAGTGATTAGTATTTGGCTGGTCATTTGATATCGATTTTTCAGGTAAAATAAAACTTAAGTAGGCTTATGCTTTTTTTTTTACCTTACTTTGTGCTACTCATTTCTTCATATGCAACACTTCAGGAAAGACACTACCGGTGAATAGGATTAAATGTTTAACTAATAAATATCACTAAACTTCCATAGTTAATTAACCAGAGTGCATTAAGACAATAGTTTTGTGTTAAAGGTTTTTTGAAATGTTATGTTTAAATATGCAAATTGCACATCTAATTAAATATGCAGAAATGTGTATACATTTCCAGAACAGAAATCTGAATTCAAAATTCTTGCCTCATTTTGTTGATTTTTGATATCTCTTTTTATCACTCCATAAATCATAAAATACTGTCAAAAGCCAGAAATACATACATTGTCACCATGTTTTTAGAAATAAGGTGTTATGTCATATAAATCAGGTGAATAATATATAAACAAATCCCCTGTAAATACCTTAGATAGATAAGAATAAAACTGTAAAGTTTGGTGTATGTATGTGCTGCTGAAGTGGAGGAAAAAAAATAAAAACACTTAAATGTGTATTTTGGATTTTTCCTTTCCACAAGTCTGAAAGAAGTCATGTTATGGAATCAAAATCTCAAAAAGCAATGGTTTTACCTTCAGTGTCTTTCCCTAAAAAATAAGAGAGAAATACTACTACATGTATCTTAAAGGATTACAAAAAAAGCACCACATATCACCACCACTGCCATTTCTTTGAGAACCTGAATTCAAGGGAAACCCAAGTTCCTCAAAGTTGTTCGCTTGAAGCCTATTTTAAAGCTCGTGTCTACAAGCGTGTTTCCAGCTATGCTAAAATGTCAGCTGCGGTTGGCTTTTTCTTTGAGCGATTACAGGGAGTTCAGAGATTTATTTTTATTTTAGAAACATGCTCAAAATATGACCTTAAATAAATGTCAGTCAGACTACATCTCTGCTCCAAAACCTAGTCAGATGTCTCTCTAGACAGCACTTTAAGATCCTGATGTGAAGCCAAGCAGTGACATTATGCTAATGATTACAGCTGATCTCAATAGAGTTTAATGCTAGCATATGCTCAGGAATCAAATAAGAACTAAAAGGACATTGCACACACAAATATTTTGTGAAACATGATGTATGTTGGTGTGAAAACTGACACTGAGGTGTAGATGTGCGAGTCTGACGCATGCGCTGATAAACGCACCTATCTTATCCATTGACGCCTCTGTGGAGAGGAAGCCCTGCATCAGGAGCTGGTCTCTGGTCTCCTCATCATCAACCTGGATCTCTGAAACCATATTACACGGCACATAGCCACGACGGCCACCCGCCTCACCCCGGTAGAAACCATCTGCATCTTTGTCCCCATAAACCTGCAGAGGAGAAACACTGCAATCAACTTTCTACAGGAACTTTATTAAGTTCTGAAATCATTATGAACAGCAAAGTGATATTTTTTGGTATTATTTGCTAACTATAATGGTTTTGAGGACCGGACTGGAGATGCACATTTTGTAGGCTAATGTGGGTGAGAATTTACAGTTTTTAAAGCATTTCTTTCTTTGTAGTTTAAACCCTATAAAACCTACTTCATCAAATTAATTTCTAAGACATTTAAATGATCAAAACTTTGTTGAAAACCCGTTGCACACAACCTACTCCATGCGTTCTGTCTTCTGATTGATAGTTTAGACTATAAAAGGCCTTTTAGTTAAATGGTACAACCATCCACCTTCAACTGGTGCTTCACTTGTCTGTTTGCTTTACTTATTTTCAGAAAGTAAGCATAACTCTATACCTTTTATATTGTAAGTAATATTTCAAGATGAAGACCTACTGGACTGCTGCAACTTATTATTTTAACATTTTTCCCACATTCAAATGTATCAAATCTGATCCTCAGGCTTTTGAAGAACGTTTATTTCTTCATCTCTCAATCATCATTGTATTGCGCTGCATTATATGTTTAGATCATTTAAATCTCATCTTACTAAAACATATTATTGGAGACACAGAGTGATGACTGATATTTATATAATTTGATGTAAGTATCTACTATACTGTTAAAAAGATCTAATTGATTTACAATACATGCATCAGAATATCATACTTTTTGGCCATACTAATAAATATTAGCATCTGCACCAAATTGCATATTTCTGCTTAGTTTGGGCCTCTGAATAAAACTGAGCTGTTTTTCCTCAGACTATCAGACTATATGAGCCATAAAAGCTGAATGTATCAAACAAGACACAAAACATAAAACATACAGCATATGCAAACTTAATATAAACTGTTCCATGTCTATTATTGACTATTATTTCACATGTCGCGATTTATAGGGTTGAAAATCCCAACCTTAAATTCAGTCATACCTTGATAATCTGGCCTTCTTTAAAGGGAAGCTCTTCTTCAGCAGCATCAGGATTGGGTGACATGACTGCAGGATCATATGGGAAGAGGGCAACAAAGACTCTCACCTCATTTTCTCCAGATGCTCTGGGCTCTGCAACACCAAAGAGCAAACACAAACTTGTCAAGAAATTATTTCATAGTATATATCATGAGAATAACACATTGGTGGGTGATATGGACATTTTTGAAAAAGCTGTTGAAAAAGTTTTGTTACATTTAATGCGACTTTCCATGATGAATGTGGAATATTACAATCAGTAAACTAATGTAAACTGTTCCATGTCTATTATTGACTATTATTTCACATGTCGCGATTTATAGGGTTGAAAATCCCAACCTTAAATTCAGTCATACCTTGATAATCTGGCCTTCTTTAAAGGGAAGCTCTTCTTCAGCAGCATCAGGATTGGGTGACATGACTGCAGGATCATATGGGAAGAGGGCAACAAAGACTCTCACCTCATTTTTTCCAGATGCTCTGGGCTCTGCAACACCAAAGAGCAAACACAAACTTGTCAAGAAATTATTTCATAGGATATATCATGAGACTAACACATTGGTGGGTGATATGGACATTTTTGAAAAAGCTGTTGAAAAAGTTTTGTTACATTTAATGCGACTTTCCATGATGAATGTGGAATATTACAATCAGTAAACTAATGTTTGTGGTCTCCCCGGCCTGAAAACCATAATGGTGCAGCCCAGGCGTGTCCTTAAGTGAGGTAATCATACTAAAACCTCCTGATCCTAAGCCGCCATGAGCCGCTACAGAAACGTGCGCTCATGAGTCATCTGTACAGAGCGAGAATGACAGGAAGAGAGAAAGACACACAAATGTCTATTTAGATAACAAAAAAAACTTTTGTGAATTTCAATAATGTTGTCATGGAAGAGATTAAAACTAAATAATATAAACAACCCTAAACAAAGATCCATATTATATTTAATAAAACCAACCCAGTTCTGGTTCTCAATGTTGATTGGTCAAGCTAGTATTTCCCATAATGTGTTAAAAAATCACAATTTAGCACCATGTCTCAACTAAGAAACTGTGCTGAACAATCGATTACTATATGAACTGATATAAAAAGCATCACTGTAAGTCAGACTCAGAAATGGATAAAAGTGTCTACTAAATAAGTCAATGCAACTGCACAGATGAAGTTACATGTGTAAATAAATGGAAAGCAAACACAAATGCTCCAAAACACCACCCATAATTTTCCTGTGCTATTTATTGGACATGCATGCAAGATGACACTGCTGTTCTGTACATTGCAGTCTGAAAGCAACACTCAAGCATCTGTCAGGGTCATCAGGTCAAAGGTCAGCACTCAGATGGGTTGGATGAGGACTATAGTGTAAAACAGAGATGTATAATCAGTGGTGCTAATAGGTGTCTGTCATGTTTGTGTTAAGCTCCAGCAGTGAGATGTGCTCATCTCATTAGTGAGGATCAAGACCATCTGTAGCAACAATCAATGGCAGAGCAAAGAAAAGAGGACATTTCACAACCTCTGTGGGTCATATTTGAGTGCAAATATAAAGAAAAAGGGGCTACTTTTGGGAAAACCATCTTGCCCTCAAAGACAAAAACAAAAAATATACTAAATATTTTTTTAATTGTAAAAGTGATAGGCTACAACGTGTGGGTATTCTGGGATGTAGGGGAAGTCGTGGCCTAATGGTTAGAGAGTCGTACTCGTAGCCCAAAGGTTGCGGGTTCGAGTCTCGTACCGGCAGGGATTGTAGGTGGGGGGAGTGAATGTACAGCGCTCTCTCCCACCTTCAATACCACGACTGAGGTGCCCTTGAGCAAGGCACCGAACCCCCAACTGCTCCCCGGGCGCCGCAGCATAAATGGCTGCCCACTGCTCCGGGTGTGTGTTCACGGTGTGTGTGTGTTCACTGCTGTGTGTGTGCACTTTGGATGGGTTAAATGCAGAACACTAATTCCAAGTATGGGTCACCATACCTGGCCACATGTCACTTCAGTTCACTTCCAATGTTGTCCACTTCCAAATTTCTGTGGTTACTTTATAATACTTTATATTACTTGACTGTCCATAAATGCAAATCTATGGGCTTTCAGTAAAATCAATTTTATGTCTGATCACTTAGAAAAGTAACAGCACACCTCAACAAGCCAGTTTTGAATATATTACATGCCAAACTTCAATACATTGTGTTACAGGTTTGATCGTATAACTAACTCTAAGAATAAGCAGTGTAACCCTGATTAGTTTTATTTAAGCACGACAGAAGTTTGAGTTTAGACTAGGCTAGATACACGTGCTGGTTTGGTTGAAACTAAGTTTGGAGAAGAACAGTTAAGGGCAGTTTAAAGTTGGGTGGGTGGGCAGGACTCTGAAATGGATAAATGAGAGAGAGAAAAGGATGTGATCTAAATAAGAGCTGAACACAGTTCACGTTGAGAGAGAGAGAAGGAAGTGAGACAGTCTCACCTCTATGTAATCTAATTTCAGAGCGTGGCGATTTTGGAGTGACATCGCACCACATTGCACCTGGATCTGCCAACGATGCTTCTCTTCCTCCTGCCTCCTGGTTTGAGAGAAACAAACAGTTAGATAATGTCACGTGGGATACAGCCACGAACATCACGGTAACACTTCAGATTAGTGAACATGTATTCACTATTAACTAAGAGTTTTTCCTCAATAAACTTCTGACTTGCTGCTTACTGATAGTAAGCAAGGTAGTTGTTTGTAGTAGGTATGTTTAGGATTAAGGGATCTAGAATATTGTCATGTAAAATAAGGCATTAATATGTCCTTTATAAATAGTAATAAACAGCTAATATGTGAGTAAAATGCAGGCTAATAAGCAGCAAGTTAATAGTGAATAGTGTTCCCTAATCTAACATGTTAATAACATCAGAGTGGAACAACTGTAACATCACACAATATGCATGTAATACCACTAATGTCCACAGCCACAGACTAGAACAATCGCTTAGGAGCCACTTGCTTCTAATAAAACATTTTGTAATTTTGACAAATTACAGAATCAGAACAGTGCATATTAAAGGAATTGCCAAGCTAGCATTTGGAACATTTGCTGTACACAATGTTCCTTTGTGCAGCTTACTTTGCTTGGTTTGCTACCCGAGAACCAAAATGCCTGAAACACTGTCAACTATATTCAAGAGCTTCTAGCTATGTACAATGAACTGCAATTGCACTGGCTAAACATTAATATCTGTGTTTGTGCACCTTCCTAGGGTATATTAAGAAGCCACATATCAAAACGATATGAAGTTCTGGCATCTTAGGCTAATTGCAAATAGATTTGAAATCACTGTTGCAAGCTCTTTTGTATTGAATTAGCAATTAGCCTGGAGCCCTGAAACACACACACACAAGTCAAAAAAGCCATTGCTCAAGTGACATTTGATTCCAGATCAACAGAAGCAGCACTTGGGGTTGTTCTTCGTTGCAACAGTGCAATTATGGGAACAGAGGAGATCCCTGTGCAAGCACAACATACAGTTTCATACAGCACTTCGGTGTTGTCCAATCTCTACTTTAACTGCTCAAGCAGTCCCTGGACAACCTTGACAATATGTGGGTCAATAAGCATCCCATTTGTGTCAAGGAAAGGAGATGCACCAGAGCAAGAAAACCTATTGAGCGATAATGCACAGCCACGGTCTTAGAACAGCAATGTTCTAACTGAACACTGGGAAGAATAAGACGTAGGACAAATGCATAGAGCAGTGCTGCCAGCTGCACAACTACAAATACGAAGATGCCTTGACTAGAGACTGAGAGAAAGGGTGTAGGGTACATAAGGAGCGAGATGTACAGGTTTAAACCTTTTGCATCCACAGTAAAATTAGAGTTGGAGAGTCATTGACCACTTGGTGGAATCCCATATAGAGAACCACAGTTTTGTTTTTGTCTTTCAGTTCCATTAACAGTTTTGGAACATTTGCATTCTTCCTGGACAACTTAACATGAAATATACATACAGGAATGCCATAATATTGTCTATTCCATAAGGACTGTAAAAGAAAATGTTAAGTAGAACTAGAACCTGAATTGTTCAATTCCTTAAGATTGTCATCATTAACTCCAACAATACCCATTAAGCCAGGGGTTCTCAACTCTGGCCCTCGAGGTCCTCTTTCCTGTAGATTTTAGCTCCAACCTTAATCAAACACACTTGAACCACTTAATAAAGGTCTTCAGGATTACAGGCAAGTGAGTTTGATCAGTGTTGGAGCTAAACTCTGCAGGAAAGTGGATATTGAGGGCCAGAGTTGAGACCCCTTGTTCTAAACCTTCCAACTATGATATAACAAGTCGGACAAATTAAGCTACAGTGAACCGATAAGTATAGCAACTGGTTTGGGTGCAAACTTGGTCATTTTTGCTTTTAGGACGCAAAAGGTTTCAGCCATCTCCTAAAGGGATGGACAGGTTCTCAAAGAGAGCTTCTCAAGGGATAGATGGCTGTGGTACAACAGGAGACAGATGGACAGATGACAACCCACCCATGAGCGGCTGCTTTGGGGCAGCTCTGGCTGGGGTCTGCATGTCAGGGGCAAGTGGTGGTACTCATTGTTACCGCCTTCAACCCACCACTCCGAGCTCATTTGTTCTAGCACCACTTCTCCAGGATCAAACAGCAGAGGCTCCTCATCGTTATCGGTTCCATACTCTACGTCAATTTCTGTTGAGGGTCCAGTGGGCGACTTCACATGGTGTATGGTCTTGCTAAGTAAATACTGTCCCAGCCCTGTTCCTGAAGTCATCTGGCTACGGAGCAAGGCCTCTCTCCTGAGTCGGTCGCCATGGCCTTTGTGCGGTGTATGATGTGCAGCCACACTTACAGAACTAGGCCCAGCGTACAGGCTACTGTCAGAGTCCAACTCCACCTCCTCCTCATCCAGATAGTTGATGGTGTCCACCGTGTCAGCGTAGTGCACTCTGGGTCTAGTCCTGACTGGCACAGTCCCTTTGTACCTCACTACGGGTGAATCAGATTCCATTTTATGTCCCTGATTGTGATGGTGGGGGGAATGTTGACGACCCTCATGTCCACTCTGGCGGCCCTTGCCAGAAGTAGACCGGCCTGGGGAAGACCTAGTGTGGGGTTCAGATTCAGTGTTGTCTTCTTCTTCTGTGACTTCTGGGATGCTAAAGAGCTGCTTGTTGTGGTAGGCTTGAGGGGGGAGCTTTATAATCCTCTCCAAAATTTCTTCATCGCTGTCAGGTTCCCACATTTCAGACTAGGGTTGTTTTAGAGGAGCATTGGGATTTACCAGAGTAGAAAACGAGCAAGGTGAAAGATCGAGATCATACAGAGGAGGCAAAGGTTTGATTGGTGTCAAAAGTGGAAAATAGAACAAAACAAGGAAAAGAAACAAGAAAATTAAAATGCATAAGAACAGAAGAACGTAAATGACAAGTATGGCTAAAACTGAGTCCCAACACGTTTTCACTTGTTAGGACAATTACAGCCAATCAGAACCTGCTAGATGTTTAATATATCATTATATTGAGCAGTATATTGAACCTGTGACATTTCACTGTGAGCATGATTACCTGGTGCAATACCAACAAAAAGTATTGACACATTGGACAAAAAGTTGAGTCCTATTGCAAAGGTTCACTGAGGAACATTACAACATTCATGTGCATGTACATACCCTGCCCGTAGGAGCTGTACTGTAACCTCTGGAGACGTCAGTGATAGGTTCAGAGTACAGATCTTCCTCCTCTTCTTCCAGTATGTCAGACAGATCTGACCGACTGCTCTCCCCATGGTAGTCTGGGGGAGGGTCCATAAGACCACCAGCATAGACCTAATAATGTACCACAAAAACAACAACTTAAACACAGTTTTCTGAGACACTAGGACAGGGGTGTCCAATCCTGCTCCTGAAGAATTAAGTTGCAATTGCCCCAGTACATCTGTCTGGAAGTTTCTAGTAATTCCAAACACCTTGATTAGCTGGTTCAAGTGTATGTAACTGGGGTTGGAGCTAAACTTTGTAAAACAGTGGCCCTCCAGGAGCAGGACTGGGCACCCCTGCACTAGGACAACACAATGTTTCAAATAATTAAGGTGTTTCTCTGCTGGATTAAATTATTTTTATGAAGGAATGAAGATTAGCTCTGAAGGCAATGGTAAAATAATAAAATGAGTGCAGTCCAAAATGATAACAACTGCACAAGGACACACATGGTCTCCAGATTTGGTTTGGAAACTGGCCTTTATTCGAGGTTGAGGTACAGGTCGCAGGAACTCCTCTATGGATATGAGCCTGGTGTTCTCCCTGTCCTCCTCGGGCTCTGACTCAAAGGGTGACAGATTGGGAGGCCTCAGTGGGTGTGTATCTGGGATATCGAGAGGGTCCTTTCCTGGGATGTTGACTTTGGGGCAGCTGGAACTGGGTGGTGGTGGTGTGTGAAGTTTGGCACATGGGTCCTCCAAGAAGTCGGAGAGGGAGGCAACAGGACGCAGGCCTCCTGGGCTGTCTGTCTCTCTGCTTGGGTTCTGCACAGCAGGAGCCACACTAGACTGCACTGGCACTGATGCAGGTTCAACAATAGGTGCATGTGTAGGTGCAGGTATGGGCGCAGACATGGGCACAGGCATGGTGGCAGGTGCCGGCACAACTACAGGACCTGGCACTGTCATGGACACTGGTGTGGGCATGGGTCCTGGTGTGGTCAAGGGAGCAGGTACGGCCATGGATGTTGGTGTAGCAACAGGCACAGGCACGACCACGGGTGCAGGTGTAACCATGGGTGTAGATACACTCACCTGTTGATGGAGGTGCTTTATTAGCTTACAAAAATGACTACTCAATCAGATACAATACTTATTCCCAACCAATTTCCAATATTAAACAGAACCCATACATCCCAGGTCTCTGCACATGGACAATGTATCTCAGCCAACTCTAGAAAAAAACTATTCTGTATTAAGAATGAGGATAGGGTAAAGCAGTGAATAAAAGTTATAGCAGAATGTTACTGGTCTTAGGCCAAAATTCAAAGATCTAAATTTTAGTGAAAAGTCCTGGGTGTTTTCTAAACAATAACCTCAAATGGGAAGGTTATATTACATGTTTTATGAAGACATACAATAATTTTGTGTGAGGAACAGACCAAAATTTAACATCCACTGAAGTTATAAAATATCTTTCGCATTTGAGTATTTTTAAATATGGCACAAAGAGATGCCACAGGGTTCCTAGCAGAGGGCCATTTTCAGTGAATAATGGTCTGGCCATTATGCAAAACTACTGTTTGCAATCTAGTCATACAGACCACTGTTATAATACTTTTATGGTGCTCTTCATCACTTATGGATCTTGATAGCATAAATCCCCATTAATTTTCACTATATGAAAAGAGCAGCGCAGACATTCTGCTAAACATCTCCTTTTGCATTACACAGAACAAAGAAACTGGAACAACACATGGGTAAACGATGACAACATTTTCATTTTTGGCTCTTAAAGCATATAGTTTATGCTAATTACTTATTATTTGCACATACAGTAGTGACTAAAACTGTAGGCAAGTAGATTTTTAGTTTAAACTCACCGTTGAGTTAGTACGTGAGGTACATAGCGACAGTGCCTCGTGTGCTGATATTGGTACAGCTGGTGTTGGGTTTGCCCAGGCTTCTACATAGGAAGCAGGAGACGGAGACTCCTCACGAGTGGTTGCATTGGGTGTATTGACATAGACTCCCCGAACAGGACCAGTGGTGTGTTCATCCAGTGTAGCAGCATGTGGCAGAATGGGCAATTTGGCAGGTGAGAGAGATGTGGCATAGACAGCAGGATCTGGGTTGGCACTGGCCGTGAGGGCACTGGCGGTGGCTGGCACAGACTGGCATTGAGGCAATGAGGCACCGGACATGATGGCAGGCAATTTGGCGGGCACATTCACCGGCAATGAGTCCACCGACTCACCAAAAGCTGACATGGTCCGCACGGTGAGCTCACGGGCTGCCTGTAATGTTTGGATCTGAGATGGACCAATCAGAGCGCTGCCTGCTGTGGGTGACGACACCTCTAATACCTGCAGACAGAGGTGAGAGAGTTTTACATGCACACTTATTGTAGAAATTAGGGCTGCATGATTAATCAAAATCGGGTTCAAATTGCTATTAACTCATCTGGTTTAGTAGTAAATACTGCTCCATCTGAAAACACGGCAAGTTTGAGTCGCTTATAACATGCATTTAAAAAAGCAACACGCGTCAAACATCTTTCCAGACATGAGAAGCATTTATGAACCTCTTGTACAACAAAATACCATATTTAATAACGTTTTAACTCCAAACTCACTTCATAACATCAGTCGAGTGTTTGAAATAAAATCCTTCTGTGAGATGATGCGACTTCTTACACAGAATAAGGCACACAACGTATTATTTCATAGTATTCTAAGCAGTGATAAAGGCTATATCAGTTAGCATTGCATTATAAATATACTTTATTATAATGAAAATTATAATACGAAGAACTCAGATCAACCACATATTGTCGTAGTCGTGTTTTTATTAGTCATGTTGAATTAATGAATGCAGTTCAATCGTCTGTTTATTCAGCTACAGCTATAAGGATTTCCTGGAACGAGATGTTTCACCTTTCTTCTGTGGGGCATATTTGGTGTTTCAGTGCAAGAGCGCCACCTGGCCTACGGATGGAGCAGTATTTACTACTGATCACCCTGCTCCACTGACAAGCTGCGCATAAAAAAAAATCGCAGCTTTTGCCTAATCGCGATTGCAGTTTAATTTCTATTAATTGTGCAGCTCTAGAAGAAATTATAATATAAAGTGGACTTTTCAGAAGAATTCTTTGGTTCACCTTCTTCTTGTCAGCGTAGATAGTGTAGCCAGTGACTCGTACACCATTGGACGTTCCAGCAGCATCTATAGTAACGGGCAGCCAGCTGATCTGAGCTATTCCCGGAGATGGACCCTGCTCCAACTGCACATCCAGAGGAGCATCAGGAGGACCTGGAGGACAAGGGTAAAGGTTAAATCAAAGGATGTTGAAGTTAACATTAGATCAAAAAGGACTCTTACTCAGTGCTGGGGAAAGTTACTTTTATAAGTAATGCATTACAATATTGCGTTACTCCCTAAAAAAGTAACTAATTACGTTACTAAGTTATTTTTTATGGAAATAATGCATTTCGTTACTTTTGAGTTTTAATACAAAAAAAGTTAATTATTTTACAAATGTAAACCCTTCTCACAACAAAAGTGAAATGAATACGCCTTAGGCTGAAGGAAATGTAAATTCATGTCTGTACAGTAGAGGGCGCAGCTCAAACAAATTGCATGAAGAATATGACACAGGAGAAGAAAGTTCAACACTATTTAGCAATAACAAAAATGAAACACAAATGTGTCATTTTTGCTTAGTATGGTTGTATGGTAGTATTGTTTTTATTCATTTTGAGGAACACTGAATCTGGTATTGTGCAGGTGAGATGAGTAAAGACTAGAACTACAGTAACATCATGTTCACACACAACACCTCTGCACTTACTCCCGATTTCTCTCAACATGGCAACATGAGAGCTGTCAGTCAAGACATGGGAAACAAAGTAACTGGTGTTACTTACTTGAAAAAGTAACTCAGATATTTCCTTCTAAATTAAAAAGTAATGCATTACTTTACTAGTTACTTACAAAAGTAATCTGATAACGTAACTATACTTGCACAGCATTACCCCCAACACTGCTCTTAATACATGTTCCTAGTCTTGCTGTGAACATCATCAGTGAATCTTTGCATCTAGGGTTGGGCCGATAGACGATGCCCCCCCCATACCCCCCGCAATCCTTTGCATCCCAGTACCGTGTTCGGAAAGAACATTACGTGTACTACGGAACCCCTAAAGGGAATAAATACGAGATAGGAGGAAAATATATATTTAAATATTTTCTCTCGCAGTTATATCATTGGGCAATTATACTATATATAAATTGTGGGCATCGGGGAGCCGCTATTATGCCTGGCATTTAAACTGCTTTTGAATGCACGATCGCTTTTTAGTTTCACTTTCGAGATTTGCGATTGCATGTACTCTGTTAGCGGCAGTACTTACCACACATTTTGCAAATCATTCACCATCGTCCTCAGTCATCTTACTCCGTTTATGTGGTAAGTGAAATTTTATGTAATGTTAGGTGTGCATCAGGGAGCATCATCAGTGGAGCACGAGATTCGGTGATGATGATGTAAGTGACGTTGTTGCATTTTAATGTTTTGTTAGTCTAGCTCACGAGATGCGCCGCTGCTGTGTTATGCATTCAAAACATTAGAGAAATATAGTAGCTCAATGCGGAGAATATCTTAATTAGGTTAAAACCGAAACCAAGCCATTCACACAGAACGCATATTCAGCGCATTTTTTAGACGGACAAATATGACTGCTGCACTCGTGTCTCACACAAGAGATGTAGCCATGC
>NW_015660499.1:2488176-2488461 GCF_001515625.1 Sinocyclocheilus rhinocerous | reverse complement strand
GCAAACGATATAGGCTCGTGCTATGAGTGACGCAGACAGCCCACGAACACATGCTGAAATGAGTGCTGTGCCTGCCTGTGATGAGGAGATTGTGAATAAAGGATGAATATTAGTCGAATTTAAAATAATTTTTTTTTTATTTGAATGCAAAAACGGTGCAATCGAATGTTTTGTGTGCGTCCGGGAGCCTTATCAGTGGCGCAGAAGATGCAGTGATAATGATGTAAGTGACGTTGTTGCATTTTAATGTTTTGTTAGTCTAGCCCACGAGACGCGCCGCTGCTG
>NW_015660499.1:2468345-2486532 GCF_001515625.1 Sinocyclocheilus rhinocerous | reverse complement strand
TGATGTATGTGACGTTGTTGCATTTTAATGTTTTGTTAGTCTAGCGCACGAGATGCGCCGCTGCTGTGTTATGCATTCAAAACATTAGAGAAATATAGTAGCTCAATGCGGAGAATATCTTAATTAGGTTAAAACCGAAACCAAGCCATTCACACAGAACGCATATTCAGCGCATTTTTTAGACGGACAAAATATGACTGCTGCACTCGCGTCTCACACAAGAGATGTAGCCATGCAAAGTTTAAAAAGTTTCAACTTTTAGAAAACACGTCGCGAATTTGTGAAGGTTTATTCCATTTCAAGGCGTCTCTTATGTTTTTAAATGCAATCTGTGTGAATCGCGCTTTGGTTCTTTGGATTAAGCAATGCATAAATACATGATGCTGTTTTGTTCATAATTGTTTATGCAATTTACGAAATTATATTTGATTTATATATGTTAATTTAGACGTTATGCACGGTTTTGTATAGACAGTTGTTATTTCATTGTATTGAATAAACAATTTAATGCGCTGCATTATTTTGGTCATTGCGCCCTCCTGTGGCCTCGGGAGACAAGACAACATTTTCCTTAAGACTTATTTAATCTGCATATAATACATAAGAAAGGAGATATTTGTTTACATTTTATTTTGTGTTTGACTGTTAAAACAAAACAAAAAAATATTTGTTGTCTTAATAAATTGGGTAAATTAAAAATACAGTGGTTAAATTAAAAATAAAATCTATTGCTCTTTGTTTTAAAAAGGGTTATAAATTTTTGTAATAATTATCGATACCAAACGATATGAAACATTATATCGTTGATAAATTTTTTAGCTATATCACCCAGCCCTATGTTACACTGTAGACATTGTACAATGCCAATTTTGTAGACATCGCCCAACCCTATTTGCATCTCACCTGCAGTCTGGGTTGTGAAAGAGGTCACTGCGGTTTTGCGTTCTCTGCACTCCGGCGGTAGTTCCCAGGCTGTGCGGTGCGGCCTGGCCTCCACTTTAACGTTGTAATGCATGTTGGGTGTGAGGTTGCTGAGGCACAGTGAATAGCATCCCGCCTTTACCAGCTCACACTCCTCGTCGTTTAAAGACACAATGTGCACATAGTTACTGTTGCTAGGCAGCCAGGTTAGGCTGGCCGAGGTAGCCGTTATGCGTTCAACGCGCAGGTGAGTCGGCGCTACGTTCACGTCCCGTCCGACTAGTATACTGCAACGCAGCTGATCCGAGTTGCCTCGCTCCGTCAGGCACTGCACCGCAATCCGATACGCCTTCTGCGCCAAATCTAGCCTCTCCAGAACGGCCTTCGTTTGGGTACCAAATGGCACGTTGAGTCGCAACTCGTGGTCCACGTAGACATTATAGCTAAACACAGAACCCCAGCCGGCCGGGACCAGTGGAGACTCCCAGCCAATGATGACACTCTTGGCTAACTGCTTGATTAGCGCTAGCTTGCGGGGGTAAGGCACAGTGTCCACCCCAACCTCCTCTAGATCCAAGTCTAAGCCGTTACTGAGCAGGATGGCCAGGGCAGGTTTAGCGGGGTTAGCTTTGGCATTGTCACCAGGAGCCGAGGCTGTCGTGGAGGTCTCCGTCCTCTCGGAGGCGCTGTGGGCGAAGCGTAAGTGGTGTTGGTGCAGCCGCTCGCTGCCGCTGTGGAAGCTGCTCTCCTGGAAGGAATTATGGGACATATCGCCAGCCTGGTGAGGGTGTGAGCTCATGAAGTCATCATCCGACACGCGCTCCACAAAGTTGGAGGGAACGAGGCCTCTTCTGCCGTCCATCAGCTCGCCTACAGGGGGTGACAGAAAGATGGTGTAACACAATAGTGTTAGTTATTGGAAATTTAAACTAGATTTTTAGAAGTTTAGAAGTGAGAACTGAATTAGATTTTTACATTTTCTGGGCAAAAGTGTGATGAAAAGTACACACACACACACACATACATATATAATGTTTATATCTATATAAACATATATAAACATTTGGAATTTATGAAAAAATATATTTTACTATTCATTACATAAATCAATGATTTACATTTTTTTTTTTTAAATATTAATAAAATATGTTATAAATATAAAACATTTTCAGCATTTATGAAAAACTATTTTATTATTCATTACAAAAATCAATGATTTAAAGATGTAAAAAGTAAAAACATGAATAAAAATTATATTATAAATACTTATTTTCAGCATTTATGAAAGCCAATCTTATTATTCATTAGAAAAAAATCAATTATTAAAAAAAAAAAAGTAAAAACATTAGTAAAAATATTATAAATATATATTTTCAGCTTTTATTAAAAAGCACTTTATGACTCATTAAAAATCAATGACTTAAAAAAATTTAGCAAGCTAAAATGTCTGCTCCATGTTTTTAACTATGATAATTAAAAATAAATACATATTTCTGATAAACGTCTGCAGTCTGGTTTTTATTTTGTGCGTACAGCATCTTTCTGGGAATTTGAACATTTCATTTTTTCTATATACTGGTCTCATTTGAGTGCAACAATTCTCTTTTTTTAAATTAAAGAATAATTAAAATAATTAAAATGGTAAAAAATAATTTTAAAAATTGTAATAAACTCACCCTCATAAAAGCCATCATCATCCATGTCTCCATATACGTAAATGTACTCTCCTGCTGTGAGGGGCAACTCGACCTCTGGGTTATCATTAGGACCATCATAGGGATTGTAACTGCATTTAGAAAATAAAACAAGCCTCCATTTAAAGCGTGTTATTTGATCGATGTTAAGATACTCTCCCAGTTTAATATGCAGAGACAACTGTATCATTCAAGTAAACCATTCACAGGTTGATTTTCTCCACGACACTGCTGATGACCATGGCAGTTTAGCACATGCTGTAAGCTCGTAAGCAGAAATCAATAAATGAAGTTAAATGCTGTTTACCTGTACCGTGCGATGAAGACCTGGAGTTTCACTGCTCCTTTACTGACTGAATACGGCGCCGGAGAAACATCAATATCCAGCTCCTCAACTTCACTAGCAGTGTCCACCTGAAACACACACATCAACACACACTCAGAATATCGAACACATAGGATAGTAAAATCAATAGGCTGAAAAACTTTTAATGAAAAGGAGAAACACTTTCCAGATGTTTTGTTGTTGTATTTGCAATCAAACTATGGTATGATTCTAATTACAAAGATGTCTGCATGGACAGATTGCATGACACCCTCATCTTCAAAAACCATGAGCAAAACTCAAAATCACAAAAAAAACAATAACAACTATGCATGCATTGTGCTCATTTATCTCACATTATGCAGCACATGCAGAATGTCCATTTTTCAATAATAATAATAACAGGTCTGTGGTTTAATAAACTTGCAGAGTCAGCTGCTGAAATCATCTAAATATAGTGCTGCTGTGAGTAAGAAGTAAATGGAGGCATGCAGGCAGTATTTATAGCTCAAGGGTAAAACCCTTTTATGGATAATCACTTACAACTACTACAGCCTTCATAATCCAGCAGCACTGCTCAGGATTATCTCACTGAATATCAGCTTTAGACAGCTGCACACGCGCCGAGAGCGCCTGCACTCTGACCCGGGAACAGTTTTTAAACTTCCCAGCTAAAGCTCAAACAAACGCTTCAAGGTAAACTCATTCATGAAATCTAACCCAGACAGGCATTCTAGATGATTCAACATAAAAACAGTGCAGCAAAACAATCAGCTCTGCATGTGTCTACATTTGTAACTTCTTTTATTTAGTTGTTAAAGACATTTTGAAGTCCTAGTTCTTGTCAAAAAATGTTAGAGACCCCTGTACTAGACACATGTACTTATAAGCAGTGTTTAAAAAAAAAACATTAATATACTATTGTAGTAATTATTATATTTTTAATTACATTTCATTGTTCAGTTTTTATTTTTTTATTATTTTTTAATTTTAAAGTTTGAGTTGTCTCATTTTGACATTTTTTTTTAATGTGTATTTATTTATTTATATTTTTGTCTTTTTAATTATGTCTATTTATTTATAAAATTTTATATAGTGAATGATTTGAACTAGTAATAGTTTTTTATTAATGTCTATTTAGTTTTTACTCATTTTTATTTCAGGTTTTTGTTTTAGTGATTTTTTTTTTGTAATAAAAAAAAAATAAAAATAAAAACGTTTGCTGACCCCTGCACTAGACACATGGACTTGTGAGTTTTATTGTAGTAGTATAAATATACTGTTACAGTTTTTTGAATTCATGTTTATCCCTTATAATTCTTATATTTTTTATTTTATTACATTTTTACTTCAGTTTTAGTCATTCTGTTGTTTGTCATTTTTAGTTAGTTTTTTTTACATTAAACATTTTATTAGTTTTTTATGGCTTTTTAGTTTTTATTTCAGCTGTTTTAGTAGTTTTAGTTCTTGAACTTAAAATAAATAGGATTTATTTTATTTGACTTAACATTTATTTCAATTACCATAATGTTTATTTTTTATATAGATTAAGGTTAATGATAACAACACTAATCCAGCTGTCTAACAAACCTGGCACTGTATATTACAAATATTGGCTCTTTTTGCGTCTGCTAAATTCATCCCTGTAAACACTGGTATCTCCTCTCACCTCGTGTGTAGGGCTGGCCTTTCGGGGGCTGGCAGATTTGGGAGAAAGGTGAGTTGTCTCAGATCTGGGTGGCGTAGGGCTGGACGTGGAGCCGGACTTCACGCTGATGGCAGGCAGCTCTCTGTGTTTGACGGTCGGTGAGCGTTCGGGACGTGACAGTTCAGCTGCGTGTGGAGTGGAGCCCGTCCGCAAAACCGCAGCCACATCTAACATGCAACGATTGCAGAGAAATACAACTTAAAATAATGCTGATCATAAATTTGAGATGATGTTGAGATGTCTGGGGTGTGTCCTAAGTATGCACCGATATAACGGCCAATACTCAGTATCGGCTGATAAAAGCAATTATCAGAACTATCATCCATTGGCCGATTGTTAAAATACAGCCAATGATCAGAGCCAATTATATCATGACAAACAGTTACAGTTCAAAACTTGTGAAGAAAATGACTCCTGCGTCAAATTCAAAGCTGTTGAACGCAATAAAAATGCATTAACTTTCTGTTTGACCCTATGAACCACCCGTAGTTCAAGCCAGAGTTGCCAGATCCACCAAATATTATCTGAATATGCCTCCCAACCAATAATTGCAAAGAACTTTGAGCTTTGTTACTTCTGATAAGAAATAAAGTCTCGGCTCTCACATAATTTCCATTTTATCACAAAATTCAACAATAAATGCTGTTTTGACGTTCTTAAATGTGGCGTGACAGATATGATTATTTCAGTTCAAGAGGCAGCGCAGAGCGTGAGTCTCTTACACTTTAATACATGTTATAGCACGAAATATACATGAATGAACATCAGAAGGTGTTAAAAGCTAAAATACAACTTACCAAAATGTTTCATGTCTCATATACATTACATTTACATTTAGTCATTTAGCAGACGCTTTTATCCAAAGCGACTTACAAATGAGGACAATGGAAGCAATCAGAATCAACAAAAGAGCAATGATACACAAGTGCTATAACAAGTCTCAGTTAGCTTAACGCCATACACATAGCAAGGTTTTTTTTGTTAATTATATAATAAATAAAAAGAAAACAGATAGAAAAGAAAAAGAATAGAGCAAGCTAGTGTTAGAGGCCTTTTTTGCTTTTGTTAATTGTATAATAAATGAAAAGTGCTAGAGTTAGAGGGTCAAATAAAGATGGAAGAGATGTGTTTTTAGCCGATTCTTGAAGGTCGGATTGAGTTGGGCAGGTCATTCTACCAGCAGGGAACATTTAATGTAAAAGTCTGTGAAAGTGATTTTGTGCCTCTTGGGGATGAACAATAAAGCGACGTTCACTTGCAGAATGCAAGCTTCTAGAGGCACATAAGTCTGAAGTAATGAATTTAGATAAAGGGGAGCAGAGCCAGTGGTGGTTTTGTAGGCAAACATTAGTGCCTTGAATTTTATTTCATATAATCACTCAATCAGTGTTTCAACCGAAAGAAAGACGTCAAATAAAACAGCTTGTGAGTGATATGTCACTTAACATTGCATTTACCTCAGTAAAGTTATCCAGTGTTCACAGTTCATTAGTTAGCTTTAAAAACACTAGAGGGAAATCTGTCATAAAGACACGTTGCAATTGCAATGCAATTGCATTGTATACAAATGCTTTTATTTGATTGTGATTATTATATATTAAAATATATAGCACTGAATATAATAGTTTTGTTGTTAATTTCAACCTATAATATTATGTACCAAATGAGAAGGATCTCTGTATATTTTACAGCATTAATTGGGAGAGATTTATATATCAGCATATACATAATTCTGAATAATCGGTTATCGGTATCGGCTGGGAAATTTCATATCGGTGCATCCCTAGTATGTCCTCAATGAGACAAACATGCATGTGTGTGTGTGCACAGATGTGGGATAATGCTTTGAGCTGCGGTTTACATGTATGTGTTCATGTGTCTAGTCGACCCCTGTGATCTACAGGTTAGAATCAGGGCTGATTAAGTGAAAACCATCTGCTTGCATAAATGTCACGACCCCCGTCACTGAGACTCCAGTAGAAATCATTCTTTGACCTTCATCTCCTCCCTCTGCTCACATTCATGCATTGTTTGCCTGCTATAAAATGTCATTTGCATTGAGCATTTTCATCTGCAGCTTTAACAGAATTCATTATATTGCAGAGGATTCATTAGAAAAAGCAAATAAAAACACAAAAATGCATAGCAGAAACTAAAAAGTGCATGTTAACATTTAAACATGCTGTTATTTGTGTGCTAAACATAATAATGCATCCAGACCTGCAGCAAAAGATCAGGACTATGTTCAGAATGGAGTACTTACAGCAAACAGCGCAGTACATACTGCATTCAGTTCTACTGTGTAAAAGTAGTACATGAAACACACAGTGGACAGATGCAGTATGTGTTTAATTTAGTAAGTAATTAGTAATTATCAATTATCATCTTAGAAATATTCACAGTTACTTTACATTCGAATCCAATTCAATGCAAAAACGTCACTTTTGGCAGTCTGATTAAATAATGAGTCAAAATGTCACAAATGACAGCTGATATTACTTTAGTTCATTAGTTGAGTGAATTGCATTGTGTGATGAATTGCTCTTTTGTATGCTGCTAATTTTTTAAAAAGTAGATCCTTCAGGAATTTCATGCGCATGAAAATGTTCATTGTGTATTTACACTACCAGTCATACGTTTGGAATAATTAGTTTTTTTTTTATAAAAAAATACAGAAAAACAGTAATATTGTGAAATTTATTCGTGTGACAAGAAAGCTGAAATTTTAGCAACCATTAGTTACTGCTAAGTTATTATTATTAATGGTTCTTATTATTATCAATGTTAAAAACAGTTTTTGCTGCATAATATGTGTGGAAACAGTGAAACATTTTTTTCAGGATTGTATAATGAATATAATGTTCAAACGGACAGTAATTAATTATTATTAATTAATTAAATTAATTAATTATTTTACATATTCAGCAAGGATGCATTAAAGTGATCTAAAGACATTTATAATGTTTATAATTCAGCTTTGACCAAAGGAATAAATTACATTTTACAATATATTCACATAGAAAATAGTTATTTTAAATTGTAATAATAAATAGTTTTTACTGTATTTTTGATCAAATAAATGCAGCCTTTGTGAGCATAAGAGACTTCTTTCAAAAACATTTTAAAAAAAAATGTGGTCAGTAGTGTATGTATAAATAAGCATTACTGCAAAAATAATAAGTAATGTAATAAGTAATATACTTGTAAACCATTGTGAACATAGTCAAGCAGCAGCTGTCATTAAGCACAGATCACCATGGTGAATTCTGATTGGTACATCAGAATAAAGCAGCCAATCATATCCTCACAAAGCTGAGAAACATGCAATGTGCTACCAATTGCATAAGTGATCATATGACAAAAACCAAACCAAAACCTATGTTAACAAGATGAGATCTGCAAACAGTATGACCATCAACACATAGAACATCAACTAAATAAAGTGCTTTATGTTATGGTTCAGGTTAGGGGTGGGCGTTATGATCGACTGGTTTCTCACGCTATATATTGTCATATCGCCCAGCTCTAGCTCAGGACTGCACATATTAAACTCTTCATGGATGTGACCACTGCCTCCCACTGCTCACAACACGGTCACACTCCATGTGTTATTCATGCAGGCGGACACGTGACGTCACAGCCTAGAACCAAACTGAATTCAATAGTACCAAGCTCAGAGGCTTCACAGAGGGCTTCATTACCCTCCAAACTCCAGAACGCGATGTCTTCCCATGAGGCATTTGTGCCTGGAAAAAGAGGGGATAATGCAGACGCAATCCACTTATGCATCTCAGACACTCATTCTTAGGCTGTGCTCTGAAACCTAGTGAGCTGCCAACCTAGACAGCATAATAAAGCATCATAGGTGTGACCCGACACAAAAGCTGGTCCAAAACATACTACTGTATGTTACCTTAAAAGACAGCTTGTTTTGGCCTAATTCTATGGCAACATACTATAGTGTGTACAGAAACCCAGAATGCATTATGACAGAAAAAATCAAGAGAAATCTATAATCATTAAGGGTGCACAACCATTCAAAAGTTTGGGGTCGGTAAGATTTTTAAATGTTTTTAAAAAGGAGTCTTTTCTGCTCACCAAGGCTGCATTTATTTGATAAAAAACACAGCAAAAGCTATAATATCGTGAAATATTCAGAAATCATTCTAATATACTGATTTGCTGCTCGAGAAACATTTCTGATTATTATCAATGTTGAAAACAGTTGCGCTGCTGAATATTTTTTGTGGAAACACTGATACATTTATTTTTTCAGTATTCTCTGATGAATAGATAATATAAAAGAATAGCATACATTTAAAACACAAATCTTTTGTAACATTATAAAAGTTTTTACTGTCCCTTTTGATCAATTTAATGCATCCTTGCTGAATAAAAGTATTTCTTTAAAAAAAATCATACTGGCCCCAAACTTATACCCTATATTGAGTATTGAATATAATATATATATATATATATAAAAAATAATAATAATTTTAATTTAAAAACTAATATTTTGCTGTATATTTTTATTTGTGTAATGAGCATGAGCATTATTAGCTTAGAAACTAATGATAATGTCAAACTCCACTGGAATCAACTGTTGAGTCTCTGTGCACTTCACATATAAAAGTGTTGCTGAGTGTTTCAAATCATTCACATAACTAGCTGCATTTTATTTAGGATGCTGAGACTGATGCCAGTGTAGACAGCGAGCTCACTAGGCTTTAGGCTACTGTTTTATCTTCTATCAGTGGACCAATGCACATAACCAAACTCTATAAACAATCACAACAAACACCAACACAACTGTGGATTGAGGATGCCGATGCCGATATCTTGGAAAGCAGGGTGGCCGATGGCCGATATAATTTTTTTTATTTTAATTTATATTTAAGAAATTTTTAATCATTTGAAAATGGATTAAAAATAATTGTGTAAAATAAACATACTTATACTTTAGAAGACAAAGCATTTTTCACAAATAAATAAATATTTAATAAAAATCTAATTATAAAGGAAGTAAACACTGTAACCAACAGGGCACTCAGTATTCTGGGAAGTTTGTGTGCATTGGGAATCTTTTTTTTTGTTTTTTCAAATAAAGCCAAGGTAACACTCATTTTACATACAGTACGCAATGAAAATGACATGAATATGACAACGAGCAAATGCATAAAGCACAGCATAATTTGAAATCACTAGTTTAAAGTTTGTCGATCGCACGTTTCCAGTCAAGCAGAGCTCTCCTCCTGTAAGCATTCAATTCACACAGACCGACCGTCACCCAGAGAACACGTGATCATGCAGGATACAAATGCACACTTCAACTAGATTCAACTAGAAGTCTGCAAGGTTTGTGAAATTAAATGTTCATTAGTCATTCAAAGATTTGTTTAAATGATATAAATGCGTATTTGCTGAATGCTGATGGCAAATGAGAAAGTATTATAATGTTTGCCTTTCTATTACTAATAATATTAAAGCAATCATTATAATACTTTTTGTATACATTTTAATTCCCTTGTTTAACAGTTAACAAAGTTAACAGTTAACAAACTTTGTTTATCTGATTATTAGATAGACTTCTATCCATATTAGACAGAACTGAACGATGACACTGTTCACATTCTCCCTCTTGTTCGCTACAAGAGGGAGAATGTGAGCACTGTGTTCAGGCACTGGCGTTCACTCAGCGCTGTCAAAGTAAAAGTCCCGCCTCGAACACATCGCTAACCAGAAAAACTTATCGGCCGATGCCGATATTTGAAAAATGCCAAATATCGGTCGATATATCGGCCTTGGCGATATATCGGTCGACCACTAGCCTCGACCCAAACAAATCAGCGGCAAAATAAATCAACAACACTGCAAACTTTGATTTGATGCAAAATCCTTCATTTAAATCTGAAAGAACACATCTGTTATGTGTCGTGTAATGATCGGTATTTTAGTCTCACCGGACAGGCCGACCCCATTGGTCAGCTGGGTCAGGCTGGGGTCCGACAGGTCGATCTTTGAGGCCTGAACCCTGAATTTGTCCAGTTCCTGTGACAGCATCCCGAACTGCTCGCTCTGACTGCGGCATTTCTCCTCCAGTTCACGAACTTTTGCCTACACACAGGGACGACATTAATATGCAGATATTGCTTAATATTCATGAGGTGCATTAATACGTTAAACGTATCAGCTTGTCTGATGAAGAAATGCAGATGCTATTAGTCAGCCAAAGCAGTGAATGATGCACATGTGGGATTAGCCAATCAGAGCATGTGATGATGTGATGAAGATGACATCATCTACAAATTATAGATTAATCATCTAAACGAAAATATCCAACTCAGAATTCAATCTGAGCTATCACTTATTTTGGTTTTCAAGACATTTTTGTGAACTTCAGGATATTAATCTCAGTGGAAAGTGCTCTTAACAATCGTTAAAATTGAACAAATCGTTAAAGAAAACATCTTACGGAGGTGCAAATTAGGGGGAAAAATCTATAACTACATACTCACTTATACGTTTACTGATAACTATTACTTATCATCCAACAGATAAAAATCACAAGTCTGAAGTTTATGGTGAAGTTTTGTTGTCTGTTCAAATCATTAACCATAAGCACTAATTATTTTGGAACATTTTAATATGTTATTGTTTGTGTTACTGAAAGCTAAAACCTATAAAATCATAAAAACCTGGTGTGTAGGTTTTCTTGATAACAATAATACTACATATATAATATTAATGATATATATATATATACAATATGCACAGTCTTGCGAGTTGCTTTTTTATGAAAGCATCATTGCAAGACGGTAAAGGTTCATAAACAAAGAAACATTTTATTTAAATGTATAATTAAAATCTTAAGTCTGATCAGTAACAGCACATCCCTCCTCAAAATATATGGATATTTGGAATAATTTTCATTAATTTTAATGGTTCTTACATATGTTAATATTTGTGTTAATGAAACTAAAAACCTAGACAATCATAAAAACCTAGTGTGTAGATAACAATATTAATACATTATGTCAGCTGTAATCATATGAAACATGCAAAGTCTTTGTAAAAAAGCATTTTGCAAGACATATACATGTATACATATACATACATGTATACATATGTATGTATGTATGTGTGTGTATATAATTTATCATCCAACAGGTGAAAATTGTAAGTTTGAGGGATAATATCAATTAAAGAAAATGACTCATTGAAATTTATTCCTTATTGTTTGGAGTTTGTTCAAATCACAAACAATAAGTGCTAATTATATATACAGGCTATTTTAATAGTTCTTACATATGTTAAGATTCGTGTTACTGAAAAAAATCATAAAAACCTGGTGTGTAGCTTTTCTAGATAACTACATCAACACACTGAGTCTGCTATAATCACCACATGATATATGCACAGTCTTTATAAAAAAGCATCTTGCAACACAATAAAGCTTCATAAGTAAAGCAGTGAGTAAAATGGAGGTAAACAGGACAAAGCAAAGGGGTTAAAGCCATTTTGCTGAGTGTAAAACACAAACATGTAGTAAAAGTATTAAAAACTCCAGTGTTTGTGAGAGTACGGTGAGCTAGTTTCACTTCCGGCTCTGTGGTTCAGTTTCCTGGCACATTGAGAGCACAAGGCTCTCACACACACACACACACACTCTCACACACACACACACACACACACACACACACTCACACTCACACTCACACTCACACTCACATACACACACACACACTCACGTACACACACACTAACTTGCCGACTGTCACTTGTTCAGTCGATGCTCAAACTATAAAAATAAAGAGTTTCCTGTAAAACTCTCACCTCAAAAGTCTGTGTGTCACATTCAAACTTTAAGTGTCGCATTTAACTTTAAGACATTACATAGAAAATAGTCAGCAAAATGCATTTGCATATTGCAACACAAAAAGCTGATCAGCACCAACTAATAAAACTACACTTTTAGGAGTGTTTCTGTTGTCCCTGTTGCACTTGAGTGCTAAAACCTCGTCTAGTTGAGAAAACCTAAAACAGCTTGCACAAACCACACACACAAGCTCTAGAAACTAAAGCAAAAAAAAAAGTGGTTTTTGGGCCACATGCATGTGTTTTGAGCGGGTCTGATACCTGCATGCAGTCCAGTGTATTCTGGTTAGCGGCCACAAAACACAAAGTATAGGACAGAAAGAGAGAGAGGAAACATCATGCATGTCAAAAGCAGTCAGAGCAGATATTAGATTAGATGATTAAACGCTGCAGTCCAGGGCCTGTTGAACCGCATCACTGTTGAATGCGATCTAAAACCTCAAGACTCAAAATACACAAAAACTGAGAGTATTAAATTATTTTTCAGTTTTGAGGTACTAGAGTGAATACTATATTTTTCTAGATCAAATGCAAGGACAGTCAAGCAAGAAATCTGGGCTGCACACGCTCAAGATCAAGGGTTTGATTCCCACTGATACTGATATAATGTAAAGGTCAAATGCAATATGAATTACTTTGGAAAAAATAAAGCAAATTATTGCTTTGAACACCATATTCAAGAGCTCTCTAAGCACTCTTAATGCTCATTCAAACCTTGTTGAATTAATTAATTAAACAAAATGTATTTGTTGCATATTGTTTATTTTTTATTTGTTTTACAATTATTTAATTTTATTAAAATTTAAATAGATGTTTTGGCAATATTGTATGTAAAACAACTCAAAGTACTTTTAAAAAATCACAAAATGGACTAGTAGCTAAACAGAGCCCTCTGCAGGTTGCACATACAATCATCAGTGATGCAGTTTAGTGAGAGAAACAGGAAATGCAACACATCAAACAGGAAGTGCACACGCTGTACTCTACCAGCTCTCTGTGCAATACGAGCTGCACCAGATCCTGAGAAAGACACAACTCAGTTAAACAACACACAAATACACAGTCATTAAAACCCCAAGCATCCTAAACACAGACATTTTCTAGCATCCACTCATCACAGCTCTTTAGTTAATGCAATTTAAATGGTTAATTTAACAAGAAACTGTCATAACAAAAACTAAAGCAAAGCAATGAGATGTAAAACTCACCTCCAGCATCTGCACGACACCTTCATGTTCTCTTTTAGCAAATAACTGAGCCTGTGGAAGCAGAGCACACTCTTTAACGCAAAATCACACATATAATTATCTCATTCGTTAATTTGCATTCAGGAATACGAAGCACCAACATTAGACTTATTCCTATATAAATTCCCATTAAAAACAGAATTAATATCATAATAACACTGTGCAACTGACCCGCTGGAGTCGCTTGATTTCATCCTGTTTGAATTTGAGGATAGCCAGTGCCTGCTCATGCTCCAATTCCAGCTGCTGCCTGCGCTCGGCGACCTCTCGCATGTGCTGCCATCGCATACACACACGACACAAATATACAAACCCATTACACACCTAATGCAATGTCAACATGTTGAGAAACGGACTGAACGTGAGCTTTTTACCTTTAGGACCTGCTCTAGGTTCTCCAGCTTTGCACGGAGTCGCTGGTTCTCCTCCAGAACTGAACTATGCTGAGCGTTCAAAACACAGAGCTGTTCCTTTAGCTCCTCATTTTCAGCCTGCGACTACAGAAAGATAGAGTTTACACTGACCTTTAACACCCAGAGGGAGCATAAACACACCATCACTTGCCCAGCAATGGATGCTCTGCAGTGAATCGGTGCCGTCAGAATGAGAGTCCAAACAGCTGATAAAAACATCACAATAATCCACAAGTAATCCACAACACTCCAGTCCATCAGTTAATGTCTTGAGAAATCAAAAGCTGCTTTTTTGTAAGAAACAAACCCATCATTAAGATGTTTTAACCTTAAACTGTCGCTTCCGGCTAAAATACATAGTCCATTATAACGCTTCCTCCAGTGAAAAAGTCCATCTCCTGTTGTCTCTCACATCAAAATCCTGCCATATATTTGTTTAGAACCGTTTTGGACTGTTTTGGCTTGTAAACGCTGCTTGATCTGTGCAGATTTCTCTCCTGATTCAGATTAGATGACTTTTTCACTGGAGAAAGCAATATTATGAATAGAGGACTTGAAGTTAAAAACATCTCAATGATGGATTTGTCTCTGCTTTTGTCTTCTCAAGACATTAACTGATGGACTGGAGTGGTGTGGATTACTTGTGGATTATTGTGATGTTTTTATCAGCTGTTTGGACTCTCATTCTGACGGCACCCATTCACTGCAGAGCATCCATTGCTGAGACAGTGATGCAATGCTACATTTCTCCAAAACTGATGAAGAAACAAACTCATCCACATCTTGGATGGCTTGGATTGAACTTTATTTTTTTAATTTGACAATGTTTCACCTGGTCGAGCAGCTGAGCCTTTCTCCTGAGGAGTTCTGCCTCCTCCACTAAGTGCTCATTTCTGCTGTGCTCGTCCACTAGCTGGTTCTCCTGTGAACACACACACACACACACACACACACACACACACACACAGATTTCTGCTGTGCTCGTCCACGCGCTGGTTCTCCTGTGAACACACACACACACACACACACACACACACAGTTTTTCAGCCTGACATGCAGGAGACATGCACTGTAAACATTAAAATATGAGAAAACACTCACCAAATCAAGACATCGTTTCTGTCTCTTCCGCACCTCATGCTCAAGAACTTCACATTCTTTCCTCTTCTTGCCCAACTCACTTTCCTGCAGAAACATCAAAGAACATGTTCCGAAACATGGATATATTCATCAAATTGAAAAGAGAACCTCATGACTTTTGCAGTCATTCATAATTACTGAGTAAGTATATTACATAATAACTATTTACATTAATTATTATTAATCATTAAATGATCAACTAGTTTAACAGGCTCAGTGTCAGAGAATTTACTTTTTTGGCATTTACTTTCATTCATTCAGCATTTTATCCAACATAAGCAATTTGTCACAGTGCCAAAAAAATAAACAATAATGAACATATTTAATAAATAAATTTGTAATAAATAATAAATATCATAATGTATTAAACAATAAATAATAATAATAATAATGATTTAAATAGTAAAGACTGCAAGTTTGAAAGACGAATATTAATTAAAAAAAAATTTTAAACTGACAATTTAGCAATTTCTAAAATATAAAACTTAATATTTCACAGCTGAAAAAATCTAGAAAAATTCTACATCCATATAGGTTTTTAAGGATTTTTGAAGACTCCCAAAACTTTTCAAATTTCCTGATATTTCCAGGTTTTCCATGACGGTGCATATTTATTTGTCCCAGACCCATTTTCATATATTTGTCACAGGCTCCCATAATTCAGGTATTTTGGAATTTTTTAGGGTGGTTTGTTACTTAAAGTGCAAAATATGTGCAAATAAAAAGAGCATTTGGTGTCAGTGTGAATGTACATACACGCGCACACACACACACACACACATATATATGTGATCATGTGACTCTTACCAGCAACTGAAGACGCTCTTCTGTGGTCTGCTCTTCCTGGTGGGTGGAGCCTGTGCCCTGCTCGAGCTTCACTTGCGTCTCTGACTCCTCCCCCTCTGCAGGAGTCTCCTCCCCCTTAACAGGGGCCTCATCTACTACTGTGGGCGGGGTTTCAAACGCAACCTGAAAAAAACAAACACTTATAAACTGTAACCAAACATGCAGCAGTCACGGATGCTTTACCATACGATAATGTATATGCTAATGACATCAAGCTACTGAGTAAAACTCAAAGAAATATTTCACTCAAAAAGACTCAATCAAATTTTGCATTAAAAAATTTAAACACATTTCTTTAAATCAAAAATATCTAATTCTCATAATAGAGAAATTAAAATCACCCTTTTCAGATTCAATGACATTTTTGTATTAAAACCAGGAAAGAATAAATCAATGAAACAAACACTGCCATGATGTATATTTACAATTGTACACTATAAAAAAGATTTTTGTAACTAAAACAAAGATTATTAACATACATGTTTACAAGAAAATACTATTTCAGTTTTTCAACTTCAAAATTTCATGTCTAATTCAATGTGTTATTTGCCAATTCTTTATCATTGGGTGTGAAATTAACCAGCAATTTCAGAAATTTGCTAGTATTTCAGTAAAATTTAAATAAAAATGGTTTCTACCATTTTTTCACAATAGTGAGAATGAGATTGTTTCACATTACAGTACATAATTCTGTAATAATTCAGGGACGTGTTGTCAAATTCTTCATGAAAATAATTACAAAGCAAAAAATCTTAATGGTCTTAAAGTCAACATGAAATGTGATATGCAATCCTTTTTACTTAAAGAAAAAAATGTAATAAAAACACAAAAAATACATTTCTTGCTATCGATTACCAGTTATCGAGAGATTCACACTTTACCTAGTTTACCTTTAGCTAGTTTAGTTGAAAGCACCAGTCATGGGAGAAGTTGACATTTGGTCACAGCTCGTCTTTACTCAGTGGGTTAAGGGTCAAATGCCTTAGTGGCTAATTTTAGTGACCATACCTACTTATGCTCAAAGTGGAACTATTCCACTGCGGCCAAAGCCACGACCCGGTAACAGGATCAAACAGCCAACGCAGCACAAGCGGTGAAGAAGCCGTTCGTCAGCATTCAGACTCATTAACATCACACACACTCTCACTTACTGGCCAACAGACCAAACTTCAGCAGCTATACAAGTCACATTCTACCAAGAGAGATCCATAATGAGAGGAATATTTCGCTTTTATCACACTATAATGATTCAGCGCTGCAGTCGGCTTCAGGAAGTTAAAATCCCATTCATGCTCACCAAAGAGAAACTGAATAATCAAGCATAAACCTTTCAAAGAAAACCTACCATGGTATAAGCGATTGAAATCAAGCCAGTGGATTAAAGTTTTAAATGCATGTTTATTTCGCTATGAAATATTGTTCTTTTGCTTATTATAGCCCTGCTCTTGAGAAAAAAAAATCGGATTTGCAAAAAAGGCCTAATATTACCTAATTTGATGATGCTGAGTTCAGAAATATAAAAAAGTATTTTTTTTCATAAAATAAGAACGAATATTTTTCGAATTATTATATTTTTATTTTTGTTATTTATTTGAGCTTTAATGCGCTTATCAAAAAAAAAAAAAAAAAAAAAGACAAAATGACACATTTTTCAGTTTTAATGACAAAAAGAAGCATTTATAATGTATTATTTTACTTAGAATCTGCAAAGGAGTGGGGAAAAAATGTTCAAATACTCTATTTAATTACAAAGAACTTTTTTCACAAAATCTGTCATTTTCTGTGGCTGTGTGGATGCATCTGGATCATGTTTGCATTTTCTCGGACTGAAAATGGGCTGATAATTGAGCAAATAGTTGTAATCTGGCTCAGATTCAGACAGGAATCTTGTCTTTGTGATGCTTTTTAAGAAATGAGCATTGGATTTCATTCAATTGCACAAATGTCGACAATTTAGCAAATCTGCCAGAAAACAATATTCTGGTAACATTTAAAGCGCGTTGTAATGCACATTATAT
>NW_015660499.1:2458600-2467753 GCF_001515625.1 Sinocyclocheilus rhinocerous | reverse complement strand
ATTATATAGATATATATATAGATATATATATAAATAACTGTAACTAAAATTATAATGCATTTGAAGGTTTGTTTGACATGCGTTTAAATGCTTTATACTTTCTAAAGGTGTAAAAATAAATAGGTCATAATTCATGAGATTATATAATTCATCATAAGGTGCATTACAAGGCATAATTAATGCATTAATATACTTTTATAAAGCATTATATATAAAGGCTTTAAGTAAAGTGTTACCAATATTCCTTATATACCTAATCAGATCATGTTGATGTCTGATGAAGGTCATGAAGTTGGCTGAAATGTTTATAATCACTATTTATAATCAAGCCACATTTATTTATATAGCGCTTTATGCAATACAGATTGTTTCAAAGCAGCTTCACAGTGATAAACAAGAAAACAACATTATTAATGTTCTTCAACTATGAAACAAATATGATTTCTGCTGTAAGGCAGCTCTAAGAAGACAACAGTATCTTTATTCAGATCAATTTAGTTCAATGAAGAAATATAAAGAAAGCAAAGTCTATGTCTGTACAGTGAGTGCTGCACTTTTCTTCTAAAGTTTAAGATTTGACCTCTTGATTGAGCATCAGCCTTTTTGTTTTTGTCATTTGAACTTTATAATGCATGAAATCATCTGACGTTTAAAGGAAAGGAGTAAAAGCGCAGGAGTGGCATCAAGCCAGTTGACCAGGCTCACACTCCAGCGTCCCTGAAACACATGTATAATGACAGATTTGTGCATGCACTTTTAATTAAACTGTCAGACACATGCAACTGCAATATTTAACAGATGGGAAATGCTGGGTGGAGGTTCAAAAGCACATCTTTAAGGGACAGTTCACCCAAAAATTAAAATTCTGTCATCATTTGCTCATCATGTTTTCCAAACCTGGATAGATTCTGCTGAAAACAGAAGAAGAAATTTTGAAGAATGTGTGTAACCAAACTAGGGATGCAACGATACCATTTTTTCAGAACCGATACCAAAAATTCTGAGTATCGGCTGATTCCGATCCGATACCAGCGCAGTTTTTATTTTTTAAATCAATGTAGAATTTCTATACTTCTGTGTGTTGACCTGATCATCCCTCTTTTGTGTGTTAAACACAATCTACTAAATACAGACAACTTAATTTTAATGAAAATTAACAAATGAAAAAATATATATAATCATAATCTATGACAAAAAATACTGGTATTGTTGTAAAATACATTCATGAAAAACAAGTAGCCTATATACATATATATATATATATACATATATAATATATACTATAAAATTAAAAGACATTTCTTTTAAATGCATAGCACAGTAATGAAGGCAGCAACATATGATTGATAGAGCAGAACAAAAAAGACTATTAATAATCTTTCATTCAGTATAATACGAAAGGGTATGGCTCCAATAAAGAGCGGCACAAAGTGCTTATGTGCATCCCGTGTGCAGAATGACGCCGGTTTCACACTAGCAGAGCAGAGGCAGCGCAGAAGCAGCTGAACCGCAGCTTGTGTAATGCAAATACAGACAAGTATCGTTCATTCGGTCACACTTTTCAGGTGTTCTCCAACAACTGTCTGTCATGTGCTTTAGTTTATGATATGGGCAGCATACTCTGCTGTGACGCGGCCGTGTTCTCCTCTGTCCCACACACGTGCATATAACATGATGTATATAGGTAGTTTACATGATAAAAAGTAATCTTAAAGTTCATAAATGCCTCTAGTTTTAATCATTTAAACAGGCCTTTGAAGTTTGGGCAGTAACTCCTGGCAGTGATGTGTTTTCGTGTAGTTGATTCTGTGCTAACTTGATCTAATATTTGATGTTTTTTAAAATGTTGTAGATTTAAGTAGCAAATAAAAATCGCTAAAATTATTGAATATATTGTGAGGAAAAGCTCTTCTTAATGATTCCCAGTTTTGTTTAAGATAATTGAAGTAACAGTTTTTCAATAATTTTTACAATAATGTAAAAGTATGGTATTTGGGGTAAAAAGCGCCCCTGCTGTTAGGTCTAAAGGCACAATAATTGGCTGACTTTTCCATTTGTTGACATGACATGGTTGTCAGATGGTAAATATCATTATGTTGGGTGTCAATCTTAGAGGTAATCACCATGTTTATAATGAAACCATCATATTTAAAAACATGATAATAATCATATCATATAATAAAATATAATTTGTTGTTACTACTGTAAATCTATATAAAATTATTATGGTATTTCCTTCAGTGCTTTCAGAATCTTTACTTTTTTAAATGATTTTGTTTCTGTATTTTAAAATAGATTTTTATATTAACATTTTAATGACAGTATATTTAAAATTTTTTTTATTATTTTATTTATCAAAATAAGCAGAAAAACTTTGCTAAAGTGGTTGTTTTGAACAAGTATTAACTTAGACATTATTAAAAAAACATTATTTTAGCTAAAGTATTTGTATCGATACTGTGTGCCTTTTGCCCCATGCTTTTTACCCCGTGTGTGGGGTAACAACATATGAATAATATATAGATGGGAATAAAGCTGGTATATGTAAGTGCTGCTGACGTGGAGAAAAACTCATGGCCTTTAAAAAGATATAAAGGAACTGAAATCTACAGCTGCAAAAAGATAAAGTGTTATAAAATTAACGCTTAAATGTGTATTTTTGATATTTTGTTTTCACTAGTCTAAAAGAAGACATGCTACAGAAGCAAAATAGCTTTACATTTGGCTAGTGCATGAAAAACAACCAATGATTTGCTTGTAGCATCTTGCCTTGAATAGCTGATGTATGAACGATTCTCATGAACACTGCATTGAAGTTATGAACAGGTCTGTGTTTATGTGCACGTCTGTGTTCATATGATCCTGAAAAGACACCAAACACAACAGTGATAATGCATGTACACAGAGCAACTTATAACTAATATCAATGACCTTATAAATGGCAGTATTCAAAATTTTAAACTAGCACCTTGTTTTTGTCCTAGTCATTAACTACAACATGCTAAATGCTGTTGCTAGTCACTGACAGGTCGAATTATGGAGAGGTCAATAAGTGAGCAATTTATAGGACAAAAAGCTGTAAAGCTAATATGCTCAAAACTCCCATTCTGATTATCTGCACAGACAAACAGTTATGAGAGTATATTCTTCTTTATTCTAAATTAAATGCAAAACTAACCCTCAAATTACAGACTTTATGGGTTAAACTGCCTTATACTGAGTCCTCATGCACAGGCCTGCTGGCGGCTAAAGCTAACACTTGCTCATCATCCTATTCAGCCGCACCTTTAAGACTGAAAACTCAGCCAAATAAACTGATCCGAAACAGAACCTTTGGTTTAAGTCTTATTTTATTTGCGTTAAGGCTGTTCGACCCCATACGCCGGCCTCCGTTCACTATAAGCACATTGCTGTAATCCCCGTGGACTACTGAAACGGGTAACTAGATCACTTCTTTAAAGAGCACCTTAATGGATTGGCCTGCCTGCCGCTGGTTTGCTTTTATAGCACATGCATTAAATGCATTGACTGTCTTCAGGCATTTTGCTACTGCAATCTGTTCGCATATTCAAACTGTCACGTCTGGCGGAGCCGAATTGTTGTAAAACACCAAATTTTGTTATGCATCATCCAAACTAGGCCTAAAAGTGCTTCTTCTGTAGCTATTCTTTCATGCACAATTATGCACATACTTCAGGCATGCAAAGACACAACTGTGCAAGCGAGTTCTGAGAAGCTGGAAGGGCCGTAATCAGACGCAAGCACTCGTCTGCTGATGAGGACAGGTGAGTGTTATAATCGCTCCTGCGCTGACGCCACACGCACACACACGCGCACACTCTTCAATCTCATATAACACATGCATGTTACATCATTACAGCATTCATGCAATTATCACGGCTACACGATGCATTCTTCTCTGCAACAGCTCAAAGTATGAACACGTCACTACAGGTAAAAGTGACCTACCCCTGTCCTGTGAGCCGATGGAAAGCAAAGAGTCTGCGTTTGGTACGGCTGCGGGAATCTTTGGTTCGCTTTGGGCTGAAGTCGTACCTACCATCCAAAACCCTCTCAACGCTACCACGGCAACAGCCAGAGGATTATGGGACTGTACCATTCTGCTGTCAAAGGGGATTAGAGCGCACACAACATGGCCCCTTTATTTCTATGTGTGTGTGTGGAAATGACCAGATTACCCTGTACCGCCATTCTCATCCAGGCTTTACAGAGACGGTGAGGACAGCTGAGATTGAAACTTCAAATGGTCAGTAAAGTGAGTGCAACATAGTCAAAAGTTTGGCCGTTTCACTAACTAACCTCAAGCATTTAGGTAGAAGCCTTTTGCACACATACAGTATGCACACAATGTACATATTGATGAGAAAGACTGATGCAATCAACCTGATTTAGACTTAAAGGAATAGTTCACCCCAAAATGAAACTTTGCTGAACATTTACTCACCCTCAGGCCATGCAAGATGTAGACGAGTTTCTTTCTTAATCAGATTTGGTGAAATGTAGCATTCCATCACTTGCTCACCAGTGGTTCCTCCGCAGTGAATGGGTGCCGTCAGAATGAGAGTCTAAAAAGCTGATAAAAACATCACAATAATCCACAAGTATGTTTTTAGGAAACAAATCCATCAGTAAGACTTATTAACTTGAAATCATTGCTTCTGGCCAAAATATGAGTCCATATCTCCTGTTGTTTCTCACATCAAAATCCTGCCATATATTTGTTTAGAGCTGTTTTGGCTTGTAAACAGTGCTTGATCTGTGCAGATTTCTCTCCTGAATCAGACCAGAACTTTTTAATGGATTATGGACTCATATTTTAGCTGAAGGCAGCGTCATGATGGATTTGTTTTTTTCAAACACTCTGCTTTTGTCTTCTCAAGATGTTAACGGATGGACTGGAGTGGTGTGGATTACTTGTGGATTATTGTGATGTTTTTATCAGCTGTTTGGACTCTCATTCTGACGGCACCCATTCACTGCAGAGCATCCATTGCTGAGCAAGTGACGGAATGCTACATTTCTCCAAATCTGATCTGATCTTGGATGGCCTGAGGGTGAGCACATTTTCACCCATTTTTGGATGAACTATTCCTTTAAAGGTGATAATTTTTGCAACACTGGAAAAACCAAAACTGGATAAACAGTCATAAATTTTCCTAATTAAACATGTCTACTGCACCTGCTCCACCCCCGACTGCCATAAACAGATGTCAGTCCTAGCCCAAACTCACATCACTGGTTGAGTAAGAGTTGAGTATTAAATTGGTATATGGGAAAGCATTTTCACGCGCACGCACACACACACACACACACACACACACACACTGGTTTCAGTATACAGAGTTGCTCATTAGCTAGTATTACAGATTATGGTGTAGTCCATTACATAAGAGCAGAAACAACATTAATTTGAGTGTAAACACAAAATAAGCCCTGAAAACCCCCACAGGAACAGACACATCATAACACACACACACACACCATATAATCCGACTCCTGACCGGCTGCTTTCACAGAGGAAATGACTCGGTTCAGGAAGAATCCTCTAGAAACATCGTTTATATCAATGACACTTCAGAGCGCAGAGAAGCGGCCGAGCAATAACAGCATTACAACAGTTCACCAGTGGATTGAGAGGATTACGCTACACTGGTCAGTATGATGCAGGCCAGCGCTTTTCAACTGGTTTTGCTTCACAAGAATCACGACCCAGATTTTACACGAGGTGACCGACCACTAAAAAGACAAATTACTGTAGAAAATTAAATAAAAATGTCCTTAAATTTAAACCAAGAACTGCATGTGTAAAAGAATAATATGTAATAATATGTAAATAAAATAAAATAAAATACAGCTGACTAGACCTTTGTTGGGAAAAAAATCAACTATGAAGAGGTAACAGAGCTGAAACATGAGCAACAGTACAGAAAATATTTTATATTTTGAAATGACTACAAGTAGTCAGAAATATTTAGCACTCCATAAAAAAAGAAAATATGATATCTATTTTGACAAACTAAAACGCAATAAACTAAACTCATTTTCTAAAATAAACTACACAAAATTAAACAAAAATTCCCTTAACATCAAATCAAGAACTGCAAATTTAAAAGAATAATATGTACATTGAGGACTGAATAGGGAAATTTAAAATTTGACCATGAAAATATTTTTTCTTGAAATAAAATAAACAATGAAATAAAATATAAAAAAAACTATAAATGAGAAAATATGTATTTAAATAAATAAAAATAGATATCATTTTTTATTGAAATATTTTTCTGTTTTTGTTTGTCATTTTCATGTAATTTAACTTGATGTACTAAAATAACAAACTAAAACAAAAATAGGCTAAATAGGCATTTTAAAAAATCTCAAAAACACAACAAAATCACTAAAACTGCAGATAAAATAAAAATAAAAATGCAAAATACACAAATAAAAACTACTCCAAAATATGAATAAAAAATACATCTCAATAATACTAAAATAACACTGCCATTGGCCCATTTAAATAATTCATATTTTTTTGCTAAATAAGGAATAAATAATATGTTATATAATATAAGCATTCCTGTGTTGCATCAGAGATGCTGATGTTTTTGCTCAGTGTTGGGAAACATGGGCGTGTTTTTGCTCTCACCCTGCTGTCTCGGTCCTGATTCTCTGAAGGGTTTTCTGCCGTCACACTGCTCTGGTCTCTGGTGGAGGTGACAGACAGCTGCCTCTGCAGACGCAACACCTCCTTCTGAGACTCCTTCAGGAGACGCTCAAACTCACTGACTCCCACAGGACCCTGAGAGAGATGTGATCAATCATCTCAATGACATTCACACATTCACAGCTTTAGGAGCAGTTCACATAAATGGTCCTGCAGTGACACAAATGAATTTCTGTGCCAGGTTTAGACTTCAAAATTTATGTCCATGTACTAAAAGCATGTGTTCAGTAAATGCTGACTATGTGCAGTATATGACATCCCCAGCAGGTGGCAACAGAAGTCATAATAATGAAAATGCATGAGGGAACTGAGAACTGAAATATATGAGCAGCTGCACAGAAATCATGTTATAAATTTAGTAATTATTACAATCAACAAGTTGGTCAGATATTTTAAGAAAAAAAAAAGAGATCTAAATAAAATAAAATGATTCAGATGCAAAATAAAAAATAAATAAATGCCAAAATGAAAAATAAGACTATGGAGGACTAAAATTCTGAACTAGAATTAAAAAAAATAGGAACAACAGACCATGTAGTAGCGTGTAAGCCGCCAGCTTGATCTCCACAAACCGGCGACGAGTGTAACTCACGCCACCTCTTCCATGCTTTCGGAGTCGGATGTAACTTCTGTAGTTCCTACTTTTTTCGGCTTTTGCTTTGCTGATTTAGGTGACATCTTAAACAGTATTCACTTATAAACAAACTGAGTAGAAACGTTGAATGAAACTGGGATATATTTAGAAAATTTAGAAACTCGTGTGTCTCTTCAGCAAGGCGGCATAACTCGATGGCTATCTTTTTAAGACTAGTCTAAGCAGTTTATGCAACCGGCCCCAGATCTGATGCAAATCAGTAATTCTTTAAGCAACAGTACTAGTGATGCTTGACTTGGCAATAATAATAATAATAATAATAATAATAATATATTTTTAACTGCAAATAACAATAAAACAAGATAAACTTTAGTATAATATAATAAAATCAAGTTGACTTGCACTGTAAAATGTTTGGGGAAAATTTATACAATACTCCTCTGGAGACACTGTAAAACATATCCAAGTATATTAATATCTGAATTATTTAAAACAACACAAACTAAAAGACAGAATCAGCTGAACTAGGAACAAAGGGCATGTGTGAGAGAGAGACAGGACTGATACAAGCGCGTACCAGGTGTTGTGCTGTGAGCGTCAGTCATTACCCATGAGCACCTGGGAGCTGACAGGTGGACTAGAGTTACAGTGTACCAGACATACAGAGGGGTGAAGGGCGAGGATTCGCTGTCTTTATGTCCAAACTCTCTCATACACACACACACACACACACACGCACACACGCACACGTCATCATTCACTCCTCTATTGCAGTATTGTGTGTAGTTTCGTCTTGTCTTATGTAACCAGTATTGTTGCTCTACATCAAAAGCTCAAAGTCATTGTAAAACAGAAGCTTGTTTAAGAACAGATCTGTAATGTATTTAACTAGTCACAGTCATTCAGGACAAATTCAACAGCAAGAAAAGTCAATAAAAGCTCAATCTGTGCTTTGGTTTTTTATATTCGAGACGAAAGAGAGCACTGAATGAGCCATGAGTGTGTTTGATTAGTAAACACTGGACGGGTTGGTCAGGTCAACTGCTAAATATTGTATTGTTGACTTCAAAAGATGCTAAATGACAGGATTCAATATCCACCAAAGACAAAAGGGCAGATAAATCCAGTAATAAACTTAATGAATAGTTCCATCAAAAACATATTTTGCAATCATTTACCCATCGTCTATCGCATTAAAAGTATAAAATCAATGTAATGTCTTAATAATCAGACTTACATGAAAAACCTAAAAGATTGACTGTACTTTTGCATTGATGACTGAAATGCATTTTAGGCAAAACACAACAGGTGTATAGGGCAAAAAATTAACTAACAATTAGGGCTGCCCTCGACTAAGGATTTTTCTGGTCGACTAGTAGTCGTTCATTTTAAGCATTAGTCGACTAATCACATGTTTATTAATAAACCATTTAAATCATTATAATGAGCCTTTAATTGCCTTCATAGCCTAATAAGCGATCAAGCGCACATAAAGCTTGCCACAGCACACCGGCAGAAGTGCTGTGTAAGAAACGGTAAGGAGACTGCATTAACATTTTAATAATTTGATAAACTAGTGCCTTCTTTGTTTTCAGTTTAAGAGATGAAGTCGGAGACACTGACACTGACTTGTCATCTCCGCAGTAGTGATGCACCTGTGTGCATGTTTCATACGGATTACATAATTTGAGAATATTTGTTTTACATTTGAATTGGTTCATTTGAAAGTAGACATTTCACTCTCTATAGGTATATTTTTAACGTCTGTAAGGCAAAGATATACACAGAGTTTCGCGCTCAAGTTCACAGAGACCGA
>NW_015660499.1:2453832-2454907 GCF_001515625.1 Sinocyclocheilus rhinocerous | reverse complement strand
TTCATTTTAAGCATTAGTCGACTAATCGCACGTTTATTAATAAACCATTTAAATCATTATAATGAGCCTTTAATTGCCTTCATAGCCTAATAAGCGCTCAAGCGCACATAAAGCTTGCCACAGCACACCGGCAGAAGTGCTGTGTAAGAAACGGTAAGGAGACTGCATTAACATTTTAATAATTTGATAAACTAGTGCCTTCTTTGTTTTCAGTTTAAGAGATGAAGTCGGAGACACTGACACTGACTTGTCATCTCCGCAGTAGTGATGCACCTGTGTGCATGTTTCATACGGATTACATAATTTGAGAATATTTGTTTTACATTTGAATTGGTTCATTTGAAAGTAGACATTTCACTTTCTATAGGTATATTTTTAACGTCTGTAAGGCAAAGATATACACAGAGTTTCGCGCTCAAGTTCACAGAGACCGAGACGGCAGAAAGCATATCATGTTTGCTTTCATTATTTTACAAAAGCGCGTTTTGTTGTTACAGTGAGTGCACACAAATGTTTAATTTTGTGGACATATTAGAGTTAAAGGATTTTACGGGGATGATTTTAGATTTCTCTTTTTAATCACTCCATCAATCAGAAAATACTGTTTAAAAATAAATTTTTACCATGTTTTTAGGAAACAATATGTTACATAAATCAGTGGAAATGACATATGAACTCTTTAAAACCCTTCAGAATACAGAAAGGAACAGAACTGTAAAGTTTGGTCTAAGTTCTGCTGAAATGGAGAGAAACATCTTTAAAGATATGTATTGGAATTAGGGCTGCACGATAAATCGCATGCGATTGTTGTGCGCATCTCGTCAGTAAAACCGGTTCTGTGATTAGTAGTAAATCTCCATCATGTGCTTTCAGATGGAGCGGCATTTAATACACAGAGCCATAGATCACTGACAAGCTACGCAATATCACGATCATAATCGTAGACGAGTTGCCTTCGATTATGAACGCGATATTGCGTAGCTGTGTATTAAATGCCACTCCACCTGAAAGCACGTGATGGAGATTTACTACTAATCACAGAACCGGCTTTACTGACGAGATGCGCATGACAATC
>NW_015660499.1:2436155-2453504 GCF_001515625.1 Sinocyclocheilus rhinocerous | reverse complement strand
ATCATGTGCTTTCAGATGGAGCGGCATTTAATACACAGAGCCATAGATCACTGACAAGCTACGCAATATCACGTTCATAATCGTAGACGAGTTGCCTTCGATTATGAACGCGATATTGCGTAGCTGTGTATTAAATGCCGCTCCACCTGAAAGCACGTGATGGAGATTTACTACTAATCACAGAACCGGCTTTACTGACGAGATGCGCATGACAATCACATGCGATTTATCATGCAGCCCTAATTGGAATTGAAATCTAAAGATGCAAATACATAAGGTGTAATGAAATAAACACTTTGTGCATTTTGCACTTTGTGCATTTTGAATGTTTTCTTTCCACTAGTCTGAAAGGAGACTAGTGGAAAGTGTTATAGAAGCAAAATAGCCTCAAAATTTTCCCGTGCATGAAAAAAACAACAGTTTTGCCTGAAGTGTTTCACTTAAAATGCTAAAACTCATGCTGTGGTGCATCAACTCCAGACACTAAATCATGTGTGACCCTGGACCACAAAACCAGTCATAAGGGTCAATTTATCATGAACTGTAGACTTGGAAGTGTTGCGAGTCGAGAGGATCCAACTCATTGATGCTGTGCTGAACCTGTGCACTTACCATCACCCAGAGAACATCCAGCTGCCTGCAGGGTATGGCCTTTACCTTTCACCGAGTTTATTCCCTGCTGTTTCACTTCTGTTTTATTATGCAGTGATCCATGAGCTTTATATTGCCAAGTAATTACTGGGTGTCATGGGCTATTTGTGACCCTGGACCACAAAACCAGTCTTAAGGGTCAATTTTCTTTGAATCTTCATCATCTGAAAGCTGAATAAATAAGCTTTCCATTGATGTATGGTTTGTTAGGATAGGACAATATTTGGCCGTGATACAACTATTTGAAAATCTGGAATCTGAGGGTGCAAAAAAATCTAAATATTGAGAAAATCGCCTTTAAAGTTGTCCAAATGAAGTTCTTAGCAATGCATGTTACTAATCAAACATTAAGTTTATATATGTTTATGGTAGGATATGTACAAAATATCTTCATGGAACATGATCTTAACTTAATATCCTAATGATTTTTGGCATAAAAGAAAAATGGATAATTTTGATCCATACAATGTATTGTTGGCTATTGCTACACATATACCCGTGCTACTTATGACTGCTTTTGTGCTCCAGGGTCACATATGAAGCTGTATAATTGTGCACGCACCACTTTCAGGTTGGCTTCCTGTAGTTTACGCGCTCTCTCCTCCAAACGTTTGGCGATGACAGCGAGTTCGGTGTTCTTCTTCCTCAACCTCTTCACTTTCTCCTCCGTCTCTGGAGAACTGCTCTTCCTCTGACGAAACATGGATATTAGAGAATTTGTATTGGAGAATAAAGACAGAATCTGAGAGACTGAAAGCAACATCAAATGTTCAAAGTAGTGAAATATAAACAACAGATTCCGGCCTAATAATGCAGAGTGTGTATTTAAAAATTGGATATTTAAAAAAAAAAATAGTGTCACACCAGGACAGTTTGAGAACCGCAAGCAAGCTAAAATGTGATTAAATATGAAAAATTATGAAAAATGTAAAGGGCTTATATTAAGAGAATTTTCCTTTGTCTTCTGAGATAAAATATTTCAATGTGCTACATAAGGGATAAATGTGCAGTCAGCCAATCATTTCCACAAAATAAACCCAAACACGATGAATATCAAGTGTTGCAATGCTATTTTCCAAATAAATAAATACTAGCACATGCAACATTGATTTGCGCAAAAAAAAAAAAAAAAGATTGTAGAACAACACATTTACGAATAGAAACTGTTAATAAAAAACTAAATTATGATTAACATTATAAGGAAGGGCTATTTACGTATCACTGATATGCTACTATTGTTTTAGCTATTATTTAAAATTATAATTACTTTTTATATTTTCTGTTTGCAATATTGATTTGAGCATAAATGCTTGTAAAAGAGAAAATGTTTAAGAATAGAAAATGTTAAGGAAAATTTAAATCATAATTTACATTATAAGGCATATAAGGTTAGTTTATCACTGATATACTATTATAACATTTGCTATTATTTTGAATTATATTAAATTTCCATATTTTGTTCACACTTTTTTTAAAGTAATTAATTTTGTTGCTTTTGTCATTTTTAATTTTTGATGTCTATAGTTTTTGTATCAATATCTATTTTTTAGTTTTAGTTATTGTAGTACTTATGTGGAACTAAACAAAATGAAATGTTTTAAATATTTCATTTGTTTCAAGTAAAAAAACAGTTTCAGTTAAAAAGTAAAAACTATGTGTATAAAAATTTAAAAAATGTTCCAATACAAATTCTACATTTTCAATGAATATACTGGACAAAAAAAACATCACTTAAAATACAAATGCAAATAAATTCCACACATGTGGCCGATCAGTGGAGATGTTTGAACACTCAGATGATCTGCAGGACTCCTATGGGCTGATGAAGCCTCACCAGTATCCTGTTCTCCTCTCTGAGAGAGTTGCATGATTTCTCCATCTCCTCCAGCGCCCGCAGCAGCTCCGAGTTCTGCTGCACCAGGAACCCATAGTCCCTGCCATTCTGAGGAGAGCAAACACACGAGAAGATCAGTTTCAGATCTCTAAAGTGTCTGGAGGACACACTGACACACGTCTGAGCCGTGGACACTGAATGAGTCGCTTATCAGAGCAACTCAATCCATCCAGCTTAATTCATCAGTCACAGCTGAGAAAAAAAAACAGAAGACAAACCCTGTGATGCAAAGAGCAGAAAATACAGCAAAATAACATCATAAACCACCCAAGGCGGTAGTTTTAGGTATAAAAGGGGTCATATGATGCAATTTCAAGTTTTCCTTTCTCTTTGCAGTGTTACAAGCGGTCCGTGCATAGATAAGATCCCTAAAATTGCAAAGACTAAAGTCTCAAACCTAAAGCGATATTTTTTATAAAAGTTAAGACTTGTCCACGCCCTCCTAAAATGCCTCGTTTAAACACGCCCCTACATATCTATGTCACTGTGTGGGAAGATTTGCATAACGCCGTCCAAATGTTCACGCAAAGAAAGAAGGCGTAACTTTGATTCTCGCTGTAGTCAGAAAGGCGGGGCATAGAGGAGAAACAATAATGTACAGTATGTGGAAAATAATGTGTTTTTTGAACCTTAAACCACAAACACATTTCATTACACCAAATACACAAAATAATGTTCTTTTTAGCAACATCATATGACCCCTTTAAAGGGGTGTTTTTAGGTACTAAACCAAGTGGAAAACACTTTAATTGTGGTAAATCAGCATACGACAGCCACGATGTTGGTCTTTAGTTAATGGTTTCAGCTTGAACCCAATAAATATGATTTTAAAATAATTCAGGAACTAATGTGAAATCATCATAAATTTGACCAAAATGTCAGAAATGTGCACACAGTATCCTTCCTGTGATGCAAAGGCAGAACATACAGAAAAACAAAGTAATAAACCACTCGAGGCCTGCATACAGTGATTTTACCATAGTAAAGCTTTTTTTTTTTGTATTAAACCAAATGGACAACACTTTAATTGTGGTAATTCTGTATACAGCAGCTCTCTAATTAACAGATTCAGTCTCTCCACTGAAAAACCCACTACATATGAAAACTCATATGAAACTATCAGAAATTTGACCAAAACGTCAGAAATGCTCCTCCCTCTTTGCTTTTTTCCCTCATCTTGTAGGACTGACCATCCGCCCGCTGGCGAATCTGAAGGGTGACAGCTTTGATTTCAGCAGAGCGTGTGTGTTTTGTGCATGTCATGCCAGCTGGAACTGGTGTCCTTTCAGGGTGGAGGGTGTTTTCACTGAATATAAAGCCACACAGCGATATTTAGCCTCAATGTGAGATGTAAATACAGAGGTCTGGGACATCTTGTACACAGCATACATGACTTTAGCAATGCAATGAAATTCAATGCTTTCTGTTAAAGAAATTAATCTATTTATTCAGCAAGGACACTTTCCTTTCATTTGCTCTGAAATGACAGTAAAGACATTTCTAATGTCACAAAAGATTGCTATTTAAAAAAAATACAGTTCTTTTGAACTTTTTATTCATATAAAAAACAAAAACGTATCAGTTTCCACAACAATATTCGGCAGCATAACTGTTTTTTCAACATTGATAATAATCAGAAATGTTTGTTGAGCAGCAAATCAGCATATTAAGACTAATTTCTGAAGATCATGTGACACTGAAGACTGGAGTAATGATGCTGAAAATACAGCTGTGCATCACAGATATAAATAACACTTTACAATATATTCACATAGAAAACAGCTATTTTAAATGGTATTTTTTTTACTATATTCTTAATAAAATAAATGCAACCTTGGTGAGCAGAAGAGATCTCTTAAAAAAAAAAAAAAATTAAACCGACCCCAAACCTTTGAACGGTAGAACATAATAAACTTTAATAATAGTAGGCTAAATAATACAATATATACACAAAATTTAAATTTAAATTGTGTAAGTATTACGCACACAAAATCCCACTAGGCAGAACCACTTCTGAGTTAATGGATAATTTGAGTTTGTCTTATTTTATCATCACTGAAAGCAAAATGCACATCACAAAGCATCACAATTGCAGTGCTCCAATTACAATCAACTTCACTCTATGTTGATGCCTTTGCAATATACACACAGCTTCACAGTTAATCTGATTTAGTTGAATCACAACACACTGCTTTTGTTGGTGTCGAGTGGGTTTTACTATTGCATCAGATGAATCCTACTGCTCATTCTGACTGTTCAGATGCCAATCCAGACGTCTGCTGAGTGCAACTGGGATGCAATCACTCTAGAGTCAATATGCATGATCATATTTAGAGCCAAAGAGACAGACTCCACAAACAACCTGAGAAAAGATGCCATCTTCATCCACAATGCAGGCCTACGCAAGTCATTTAACAACAGTCCACTCACAGCTCTGTGAATTCATGCATATTAGCATGCATAAGACTGCAATGCAGTTCTCCATCCAGGAATAAACGTTGTTCATCTGAGAGAGAACTCAGTAAGAGCATCTGCCGCTCTCTCTTTCTCCTCTAATGACCGAACCGAAACCAGACTACAGCTCAGGTCCTGCTCAAATCTCCTGCCAAACGTCAGAGACTCTGTCTAACGAGACTCGCCTGCTGCCAGGGCGTCCAGATGCCAGATCGGACAGGTAGTTCAGCCTCCAGCATTTGGGATCATCATTTTAATTGCTTTGAAAGAATGACCTGTTTACTACACCAGATTGGGGGCTTAATTGTTACTCTTACATCTGAATTCTTATTTTTAGTTACAGTAACAGGACTGTTGGTTACTATCTATTAGGTCTGCATGTTTGTGGAAAAACATGCCTTTGTGATTTGATAATTGCACTAAGCCATATCACAATTTTGGTTTTATTCTGATTAATTGTGCAGGGCTGCACGAATCAGAATTATTATTATCATTATTATTATTATAACAACAACAACAGCAACAACAATTATAATAATAATAATAATTTACTTCGACTATTTTAATTATTTTCTTAGTTTTTTCTTTGTATTTTTTTCCTTGCTTGGTATTTGTCTCTGTTTATTATTATAAAGTGAAAAAATACATAAATAAATTAATTAATTAATTAACTTTTTTTAATTACATTTTTCTCATGAATGTAAGAAAGTGCAGCCCTATTATCTATTACTATATACAGCTCCAAAACACCATAAAGGAATAAACTGCATCAATTACATTTTAAAATATATTCAAATAAAAACTTATTATTGTTATTTTAAATTATAGAAATGTTGCAAAATATTACTGTTTCTACTGTACTTGTATATGGCTGTAGTTATTGTATTTTTACTGCAAAAAAAAAAAAAAAGTGCACTGAATTTCTTCTTAAGGCATATGAAAGGTGAAGGACAGAGGAATTGCGAGGAACAGACCCAAAAATAAATTGTTAATCACCGAAAATCTTTCTTCTTTTGTTTTTCACCAAAAAATAACAATATATGAATTTGAAACAATACAAGACCCCAATAAGAGCCACAACCTATAAAACCGCCACTGCTGAATTATAATATTCACGAGTCGTTCTGCAGTCATACAGGTTTGTCATTATCTTAAATACACTTTAAGTAATGTTTAAGAGCGCTGTCAATCACGTGTGAAAGCGATCCTGTCTGAATCCGCTGTGATTGGTCGGTGCACTTACGTGTGACTCTTATCCGAGCGCTCGTGTCTCCCGCCAGGGCTGTTGGGATATGATTGATGCCTGCACGTTACAGAAGCATCTGTGCTGGACGGCAAGACCATCCTTTTGTTCTGATTATAGATGGGTCGTGCTGCTCTACATTAATAGTTGCATCTCAGATGCGAAAGGTCTTGGAGCAAAGCTCATCTCCATTAAAACACAAACCTCCATTAGCAGCATAATGGAGTCGACAGGGGTTCCCTGCGCACAGATGGGCTTTCTGCTCGAAGCAAGAGAAAACACTCGCGCAAGTCCATTCCCTGAGTGAATTCTCAACAAAATGACTAGATATTTCACCCTAAAACAAAAAAAAAATTAGGAAATTACATTTTGAGATTAACGTCTGAAATTAATAAAATATTAGGCTTATTTTAGTACAATGAAAAGTTTTGCATTTTTACATTATTTCCATGACAATTCATTCTAAAATACTGTATTACAGTAATGATAATCTAATGTGAATAACATTAAGAAAGAATGAGAATTACAAAAAAATTTTTATAAAATAAATAAATAAAACAACTATGCTTTAGGGACATGTGTTTAATAGTCCCAAAAATGCAAAAACTTTTAATGGTTATAAAAGAGGTTTCATTTTCGTTATGCAAAGTATAATCTATTATTTTTATCATATCTATAATATCAGACTGAATGTGATTTATGATTTACAATGTGTATCAGCCAACTGCATTTTGACATTATTTTGATGACAACTCATTCTAAAATACTATATTATAGTCACGTTAATATAATGAGAATCACATGCAGAAAGAATGAGAAATGAGAGTTATGAAAAAAGGAATAAATAAAATGTCTATGCATCAGGCAAATGCACTTAATAGTCCTAAAATAATGTAAAATGCAAAAAAATAATGGTTATAAAAGAGGCTTTATTTCCTTCATGCAAAATAAAATAGAATATTTTTGAATATAACCATATCTTTAGTATCAGAATGAATGCAAGGAAAAAGTCACTGTACAAGTTCTTAATGTAAATTTAATGCTAATTTAATGCTCAATTCCCTTAAAACACAATGATTTATGATTTTTAATGTGTATCATTCCATTAGACAGATTTTCAGGTTATACGAGACACAAATGAGAAGGAAAACACTCATTAGCTGCATGTCATTAATTTTACACAGATGTCATATATCTTTCCTTATTCATCTCTCGTTCTCTTTCACACACACACACACACACACACACACACACACACACACACTCTTGACACACAGGAGTTTACTCTCACTATTGTACTCTCTCATTAATGTTTTCCAGTAAATATCTCTTGACGACCTTCACACACACACACACACACTCTCTCTCTCTCTCTCTTTCACACACACACACACACTCACACACACACACACACACACACACACACACACACACACACTCTTGACACACAGGAGTTTACTCTCACTATTGTACTCTCTCATTAATGTTTTCCAGTAAATATCTCTTGACGACCTGTTGGAGCGATTAATTATGAGAATATTTTGTTAATGTCTTAACTAGCATTTAACTATGACACACACCATATGCTGCTGGATTCTATTCACTTAACATCCCCTGTGATGTTTAAAGGTTTAAATTAAAATAGGATTGTTGAAATTAATATCATTATTGTATTTATTATACTATTTTAATATCAGATCATGATAATTTTTTTAAACATTTTTATTATATTATTATTGTTTTATTATAATTGAAAATTCATAAGTTTTAATATACATTTCTATTTATTTTGCATTGGCATTTCTATCACAACCTAATGAACCTATATAAGGTTATTTCCGACATGGAATAAAAATATAAAAAAATAATTACAACTTTTTAATCTCACAATTCAGACATTTTTCACAGAATTCCGAGTTTATAACTTAATAACTCACAATTGCAAGACACAATTATGAAAAAAAAAGTCTGAAATTGCGAGTTCACTTCTCGCAATTCTGACTTTTTTTCTCAGAATTCTGACCTTATATCTCGCAATTATTAACTTGTAATTGTGAGGTATACATTCACAATTCAGAGAAAAAAAAAGTCAGAAATTGCAATTTATAAATCGAAATTGCCAGTTTACATCTAGGACTTCTTCAAATCAGAATTCTGAGTTTACATCTCGCAATTAATAACTTGCAATTATAAGGAAAGAAGTCAGAAATTGCGAGTTTACGTCTCGCAAGTCAGGATTTTTTCGAAGAATTCTGAGTTTACATCTTGCAGTTATTAACTCGCAATTGCGAGATATAATCTTGCAATTGTAAGGAAAAAACAGAAATTGAGCATTTTTTATAATTGCATGTTTACATCTCACAATTCTGACTTTTTAACAGAATTCTGAAGTTTAAATCTGGCAAATTAATAACTTATTTTTATTATGAACTAAGCTCGCAATTCAGAGAAAAAAGTAAGAAATTACAAGTTCACATCTTGCAATTTTGTCCTTTTTCCTCAACAGGTTTACGTCTCTCAATTAATAACTTGCAATTGTGAGATATAGCTTGCAATTATGAAAAAAGTCTGAAATTGCAAGTGCATTTCTCACCATTCTGACTTGCAATTAGTAACTTGCAGCTGCGAGTTTATGAATCGCAATTGCAAGTTTTTCTCAGAATTAAATTTTTTTTCAGAAATACTTCAACTTCACTTATTTTACATGTAATGATTCTAAAACATAAAACAGTTGTTGTTTAAAAACATATTCCCATGTTTGGGTGAAATATTCCTTTAAATCACAGCTCCTGAGGACCGCTGGCCGTCTGAATTTGTTACTGCATTGACAAACACACTGCAGGTGCGGGAAGATTCGGGCGGAGAAAAGACTGTCTGCTGGAGTTCCCATCATGCCTCTCTCTCGCTTCCTCTCTAATCAACGCAGATACAAACAGAGATAATTGAAGGCTGCGTGCCGCTTTCAAACACACGCTGACCCGGCGACGAGTCTGGAGGCGGTTTCCATGGCAATGCCGCTTTTAAGCCAGCGTTCCATCAGCCGTTTCTGCTAAAGGCCACCGAGTTTGTTACTCCGGGGAAATAACGTTAACAAACACATAACGAATGAAGCGCAGGTGGCGACCCCTGTGTGCGAGGAGAGACACAGGTGGAGCTGTTCTCAGATCAGTGACGACACAATCGTCTACACGCAAATGTTTCAGGGCTCTTTTATGAAGTGCGTCGGCCCCTGGGTTACCAGCACAAAGACTCGCCTTTAACAAATTGGGCCGTTTCAGCCAAGAACTCCACGGGAAGTCAATTAATCAGACCGAATTCAGCACAGAGAAAAAAGCCCATCTAACAAAGGTCTGCCGCAGTAAATCTGAGCTTGCAATTGTGCCATATTGTGGGTGACTAACTGACCTTGAAAGGAAAAAGATGGAGAAATGCAATGAATTTGAACATTATCATCACTGTTCATTAAATTTATGCATGGAATAAATTTAGAACTAGAGAACAGTACTACGAAATTAGGCAGTGAACAAATGTTTTAAGTCTGTAAAACTGGTTTGTTAAAACTTTTAATGAGTTAAAGGAATAGCTTGCCTGAATTCTGTCATTTACTCATCTTAATGTAATTTCTTCCATTAAACAAATACAGCAAATTAAATCTACGGCAGAAGCATGAATTGCATATTTTTCTGTTGCTTTTGCATCCTTTTTGGAGCTTGAAGAGTCAATTCTGTGACAAATTGCTTACGCTCCTCTATTGCAAGTCACTTCAGATAAAAACATCTGCTAAATGCATTAATGTAAACGTAAATGAAAGTCCTCATCACTGTCTGCATTTATTGTATAGAAACTGCAGCATGTAAATTCTACTAAACTTTGCTAGAGCCCTATGATTTCATTTGAGAAATCTATCATTGTATCACTTACACACAGAAACTTCAATACAACTCATTAAAAAAAAGTTTGGTTTAACTTGAAGAAATTGTAACAGAAACAAACTATTGTACAGTGGAATGTACTTTTCAAAGTAGTAGTAATAATAATAATAATAATAATAATAATAATAATAATAATAATAATAATAATAATAATAATAATAATAATAATAATAATAATAATAATAATAATAATAATAATAATAATAATAATAATAATAATAATAGTAATAATAATTTTAAGGAATGATGTCAATTTTTCCTCCATGTTTGAGTTTTAACTGCAAACCTTTGTTGTGCATCAATTTGTTTGCCAAAAAATAAAAGGTATTGTTTATTCTTAATTTACTGCATATTAAAAGATTTATTGTTGATGCTTTGTGTATTTATTTTATTAATACCATTTTTTGATAATACATTTGTATAAACTCATAATTAAGTTGTTAAAAGTTTTAGACATGTTTTTTAATATTAAAATTTTATTAAAATTTAAACCAAAGACAAGGGCCCTAAAAACGTAATTTTTGTTACACTTTTAATAAATTGTTATTAAATTGTATAAGTTTTATGATTTTAATTAATTAGAAATGTTTTTTGATCACTAACATTTAATTTAAACATTAGAATAGAGTCCAGAAAAACTAAAACGAGGACCAATTAAAAACAACAACTATTTAATTAAATTAGGAAAAAAATTAAATGGAATTTGGGAAAAATAAAATGGAATTCATAGGGCTCTACTCTACAAAAGATATACAATCTTAAATAGTACTGAAAAAGTACTGAAATAAAGGGTTGGAAAGACATGAGGGTGAGTAAATAATGGCAGGATTTTCATTTTCAGGTGAATTATCACTCAAAAACTCTCAAAAGTGAGTCTACAGTGCCGTTAAACTCCAGCAGTGAGAAGCGAATAATAAGTCCAGAATATGTCAGGACATGGGTTTTGATGTGACAGTCAAACTGTGACATGTCAGAAACACTCGACTAGATACACCGTCTAGAACTGGAGTGGGATTTTTAAACATATTCTGTTTGGGTGAGAGTGAGATAGACAGACAGACGACATGTCTAATTATTTTCAGAGCAGCATAAAAACATCCTGACACACACACACACACACACACACGAAAGCTGAAGGAATGGCGTGAAAACAGGAAGGCAGAGATAAATAGAGAGAGACAAATTAGTAAATCAAAGTGATACAAAGAATCCATGAAAGAAACATCTGTTGTGAATCTTCACACATCCAACATCATCGAAGTGGAAAATTCATAGAATATCAGAAATATATACTAGTCTAGTTTTGTCTCCAGAAAACAAAAACACGAGGAAAAATTCACAATGTCACCTAACGAAACAGAGACTGACTGTGACTAGGGTTACAGATTAGTGCGGTCAAACGATTAATCGCAATTAATTGCATACAAAATAAAAGTTTTTGTTTGCATAATATGTGTGTGTGTTCTGTGTATATTTATTATGTATAAATAAATACACATACATACAGTATATATTCTGAAAATATTTACATGTATTTACATGTCTATATTTATAATCATATCATTTATATTATAAATAAATATTTAATATATAAACAAAACATATTTTTCTGAAATATATACATGCATGTGTGTGTATTTATATATACATAATAAATATACACAGTATATTATGTAAACAAAAATTTTTCTTTTGGATGCGATTAATCGCGATTAATCGTTTGACAGCCCTAGTTATTATAGTTAACTAAAACCAGAAAAATAAACTTTCATTAAAATAAATGTTAACTTGAATAAAATATTAAAAATAATAAACTGATTTTTTTTTTTCATTCAGCAAGTTGCCAAAGTAACATTTCTCACTTTGTTGTGCTATAAAAAGGTTCAATGGATGTTAAAGGGGACATCAGATGCACATTTTCCACAAGTTGGTATGATTTGTTAGGGTCTTAATGAAAAGTCTATAACATATTTTGGTTTAAATTTCTCAACGGTAGTGTAAAACAACACCGTTTTTACCTTGTCAAAATCAGCTCTGTTTACAGCGAGCCGTTTTGTTGCATGTTCCTTTAAATGCAAAATTTTGCATCCAATTACCCCTTTAAAGGTTCTTCACAGAACCATCGAGGCCTATAAAGAAGATTTATTTGTATGAGTGGATCCATACTTCTGGTAAAATAACAGTGCACTTCCCTTCTTAAATTACTGTGAAGATGCACGTGACCAAATCTGCCTCTCGCAGGTCAAACGAAAACACAGACATCAGCATTTTACCATCAACAAACCCCCAGAGACGAGAAACCATGAGCAGACCGGCTGTTACGAACAACACAATAATAAAACGTGTGCGTGTGTTCATTTTTAGTTTGATTGAGTTTTCCCTCTTTTCCTTCGCTTTTAAATAGCTAAAAGTGCCTGCTGGATATTTAGGCATATACTGTATTTTGGTATGTGCGATCACTAAAGTGATGTTCAGAGATTTTACAGATATTTATTATTGTGATATTTACAAAGCCACTGAATTGTTTTTCAGAGTATGTGCTGTTATTGCTGTAAATGTACAGTTTTCACCTGCTGAATGATAAAGCAGGTGAACAAAGGCCAAAAGATGCACACTGAAGGAAGGACCTGAGGAATATTTACAAAAACAAGTGCCTAGCAACCACCCTTAATACCCTAGCAACCACAAAGAAACCTAACAGCACTCTAATCTCCTTACGTTTTCTTCAGTATATGTAAAAATTGAGTTTAGACTCTTCCTCTGGTAATTGGTCTTCTGAAAAGCCGCATCTCCCGAGTTGATTGACAGGTCTCGTCCTGCTCTCCGGCTCTAATGAAAACATAACCGCTCTCTCCACACCAGTAACAAGTGCTGGGAAAGAGACTGTGATTAGAGTTTCATCCTGTTTCCTGAGAGTCCTGACAGCACATGATTGTCTTCTCTAGGTAATGGTCATGTTCAGACGAGAGCACAAGTGCACTGCTTACTGCGCTGTATGCTCCATACTGCCTATTATGGTTAATGCGGGAGAGACGAGCGAGTTAGTTAGGCTGCTGCGCCTGTGATACAGCTGTTCTGATTAAAAGTTAAAACAGGGCGTCTTTTGTCTGTCGTTCTTCAAACATTACAGTAGACATATTTTGGTTTACAAACTGTATTGTTTCATCAGTTAGTCATGTTAGCACTCTGCTAATTTTCCACCATTATTGTTTTAAGTGTTCACAGTTTAGCAGCTAAACTTTAGCTGTGGGCATGATTCGCTTGCATAAATGTTTTTGTATTTTATGTCATTATCATAAGAATGGATTGGAGCACTATATCATTGTTTTATGTAAAGGTGCTTTGTCAATGGTAGCGCTCGCTAACTTGCTCAAGGACTCCTCTCTGTGCCAATCACAACAGGCTTGGCCAGCTGACCAATCAGAGCAGAGTAGGCTTATGGAAGGGAGGGGTTTGCTCCAAACTTGCTTGGAACGAATCGTTTCGAAATCACTGGCAAATGACTCTAATATTAAATGTATATTCTGAGAAAATTACAATGTTTTCTGACCTTAGATGCATTTAAACCTGTTGTAGGGGACTCCAACACAATATTAGGACACTTTAAAATACCATATGACCTGCTCTTTAAAGCTTCTCGTGTCAACAACAGTTGGTTTATAAGCGCTTCATATCCTGATTTAAATGTTATTTTGATGAAATCGTGCAGCGCTAATATTAGCAGCGTGACACTGATATTTCAAACACAGCCGGCGGCTGCTCTATACAGCGAAACACTGAAGGTCACACGGCTTAGCCTTCACTAGTACTTGTGTTTCGGATGAAACGGTGCTTGACATTTACAATCAGAAACGTCTACACAAAATTACTGACCTTTTTCTAGAAGCAAAGCAAAGAGACGACGGTATAAAGCGCAATCAGATGTGGTCACGTTGCATTGAGTTCAGTGTGTATTATTAAAATACTCTGAGTTAAATAACTGAACATCAGCATCTCTGCAGGTCCGTGAGTAACACCGACAGGTGCTTTAGCTAAAGACTGCTGGAGCGACATTAAACACATGTGTGCGTACGAGAGGTCGCTCATTAAATAAGCATCGGGGGCCATTAACTCTTCGAGAAAGAGCTTTAGTTAACCTAACATTCAATAATAAACTCAATGCTGATATATGACTGACAGCTCAGAGACACTGCTGTGTACGGCTGTGATAAGAGCATCTGCGTCCTAAAATATACTCCAGTAACCAGACAATAAAGCTCATTATATTCATCCCTTCTCGCGTCTCATTCAATCAAACACCATCATACATCCTGTGATTCCTTTCCATTAAAAAGAAAACGGGCCGCATTTGTCTAAAGTGGCAGAATATAAATTAGAATTGGATATTAGCGTCTGCGTTGCAAAAAACTGCTTCTGTGAACAATCGCCGCATCTGCATAACAATGCGACGCCGCTCGTGTTTTGATCCACCATCAACATCATGGAATTTTTTTTAAATTCCAAAAATTGTCCCTCAAGGGAATTCCTGTTATACGAAGAATTCCATATCCTTTGCTTTGGAATGCAGGGAAATTTCATTTCACCATCTAAATTGGATCTTTGGAGTGGATGTGATGGGCGAGATGTGATTTTCGACCTGAGCGGAGCGCTAGCAGGGAAAAGCCTTTGGCACTACGCAATAATCGTCTTAAAAATGGCGACTGTCTGGACTGAGAAGAATTTAATTTAGGAGAAACTTTCACCTGGTGAAGAAAAGAGCTTCCAGAAACATCCACAAATGTTGGAAACCTTTCAGTGTCGTACAGAAATATAAGCACATCTTGTTAGTCCTTCACCCTGATGATACAGTGAAACTAAAGCTCCTAACAGAATCAGGGTAATCAGAAATAAAATCAATTAAATTCCCCATTCAACCTGTTTTTCCTGTGTTTTCTCTGCTTAAATTATCTTAACACAAAGCTTAAGATGATATCAAATATTAATGCTGCTCTATATGGATTTGTGCACACTGGCAATCTGATTTTTACAAATAAGGAATTCAGAACTGTTCTGTTCAACAAAGTTACATGAAATCAAATGCTTACAAAACCGATCGAAGCCACGTTATTATGTGATTTCATAATTTGATTTGTGGAATTCACAGACAGGGATTGTTCCAGTGAAGGTTTCATTCAAAACATTAGCACAATGTTAAAAGTCAAACCTATAACAGGTTAGTGTTGTCATGCTTGCCAGCAAGTGACGTAAATGAAAAACTATTGGCAATCCAAAAATAAATAAAATAAAATAAAATAAAATAAAATAAAATAAATAAATAAATAAATAAATAAATAAATAAAAATAAAATAAAATTAAATTAAATTAAATTAAAATAAAATTGTAATAAAAAATTCATATGTCCCATGCCAACTTGCTGTTTCAACAGAAAATTTAATAAGTTGTCTAAGTAGTGACTGTTGCAATTTTTGCTGGCCTGTGACATAAATTATCAACATAAATGATCAAATTGTCAATTCTAAATAAATAAATAAAATGAAATAAAATATGTATCTTTGATAAGCTGTTTCAACTGAAAATTAAATATTGAAAATTAAAAAATTGAAATAAACAAGTGCCTGTCGCCATGTTTTCAGGCCTGTGACATAAAATGAACAACTATTGGCAATCCAATACACACACATAACTAATTTTAAGTTAAAAAGTACTCCTTACTATCAGCCTAGAGTCAAAAACGACTGCATTAATATTCTGTGCTGCCTTTCATCTGACTTCAAACGGACGCGTATCTGTGCTCAGCTCCCCTCAACGCAGTCCTTCAAGTTCCTGAAGTTTTAGCTGCCTGAGCACCATGTGCTCTTTGACTCAGAGCTCGTTCTCTCAGAGTCAGAGCTGTGAGTCTGTATTTGGAGCAGGAGAATAACCGGCTTCCTGTGACCTACATCCACACAATGAGCCATGCCATCATATTTTCCACACTGCTGCAGTGAATAAAAGTCATTAAGTTCTACGTGTTACTCTCCGGCATGTAAAACAGATCATATTCTACACTTTTGGAGCATTTTATAATTCGACTCCACTTCTATGAGTGGAATATTCATTCGTCATAGTTGGGTAAACTTCTAAATTGGTGAATGGAAACTAGAACAAATATATCCCATTTGTTCCAACAGCAAAAGAAATCCACAATAGAATTTCTATGACTTTCCAAAAGAGGGAAGGAATGTTGAGAGATTGATTACATTCAGCAGCAGTGTTAACCAGTTTTCTGAAATCTAATGTCAAGGTAATGAAACACAAAGTTTAGTGCTATAAAATACTTTTTTTTTTTTTTTTAATGGAAAATATAAAAAACTTTGCTAGATTTACAATGTTAATAGCTGTGGAAATGCGTCATTCTGTGAAAAAGGGGCATCGTTTTCATTAGTTGAAATAAAGCTAAAAAACATTAAAAGAAAAACAACAACAACTAATAAAAATGTTAAGAACTAAGAATAAAATTTAAATATTATATCAAAAACTTTGAGAAATGTTGCCTCAGCAACTAACTGAAATAAAATAAGTCAAGGTTGAAGTATTAAAATTACTATATAAACAAAGTAAAAGAAAGAAAATAAAGCCAATTCAAAATATTAATAAACAATACATACATACAGTATATAACTAATACTAAAATAACAGTTATTTTCTTAATCCGTATTTTTGTCTAGTTTTCAATTAAGACAATACCTAAAACAAGATAATTTTGCTTGAGTAAATACTGTAAAGTAAGATATTGTTGATTGTTTAATAATAATTTTTACCACATTATAGCAAATTGTTTTGTTTTAATTTAATCTCAATCTTTTGTTAGATTTATGCATAAAAAACTATAGAAATATAGACAGATTTCATTAGATTTGCTTTGATTTTTTATTAATATCCAATACAAATAAATTCATCTCTCCCGACTCATTGAAATGTGGTGCTCATATGGGAGACGCAGGTTTGAATCTGACTGGAACCGAAACAGAACCATAAATACAGTCCATATGTGACCCTGGAGCACAAAACCAGTCTTAAGTCGCTGGGGTATATTTGTAGCAATAGCCAAATAGCCATTGAATGGGTCAAAATTATTGATTTTTATTTTATGCCAAAAATCATTAGGATATTAAGTAAAGATCATGTTCCATGAA
>NW_015660499.1:2399159-2436121 GCF_001515625.1 Sinocyclocheilus rhinocerous | reverse complement strand
TGGACAACTTTAAAGGCGATTTTCTCAATATTTAGATTTTTTTGCACCCTCAGAATTTAGATTTTCAAATAGTTGTATCTCAGCCAAATATTGTCCTATCCTAACAAACCATATATCAATGGAAAGCTTATTTATTCAGCTTTCAGATGATGTATAAATCTCAATTTTGTAAAATTGACCCTTATGACTGGTTTTGTGGTCCAGGGTCACATATTGCATCTGCACAATGGAAAAGAGCAGCCAGAACATTCTGCGCAACATCTGATATTTTGGTCTACAGAAGTCAGTCAGTCATACAGGAACAAACTCTTACTTTGTCTTCATTTACAATGTCATAATTTTAGCATATGATCCACATCTGCAAGATTACATTTACAAAATCTGCAAATGTGAATCTATAGTCTGCGTGGAAACTGGACCTTTATTTAGCTCACGTCTGTCTGCGGAGCTGAACAAAGCCAGACACATGCGCTCTCACACACCCACCGCTGGTATGATTAGACACTCCCACACCGCATGTCTCTGTTATTGCCTTCCTGATCTTCACATCAGCACATATTACAAAGAATAAGATTATAATATTGACCGCTTTACCACAAGCTTTCACGCCTCCTCTGAGCTGTGATTAACGCCTGTGCATTTAATTGAAAACCCAGACTAGTGTGGTCGACTCAAAATCTAATCCTAAATGAGCAGCACACGGGAAAGATAATATAAAAAACCACTCAAAAAGCCCCTGAGGATAAGGACGAGGTCTTCTCTGATCCCTTTATAAGGAGAAACACAATAACTCTGTTCCCTAGCATGCTGCCTACAGCCTACATAGGCAGCTGACTTCTAAGCAACCCTCTATGAACATACTAGCAAGTATCTGCATATTATTATTTTTTTAAATTTACGCACAATTTATTACATATTAGATTCTATAAATATGTATGTGTGTGTGTATTAAATATAGTTCAAGAAGATAACATTCATACGTGATATTTGAAAGAATAACAAATAAATATTTAATATGATAGAACTTTAATCATTAGATTGCGGCAACCATTTATGAATGAAAATGTAGGAATGCATTATTTATATTTGAGACTTTTACTATTTCTGTAAAAGACTAATAATACTAATAAAATAGTACTACTACTACTACTACTACTAATAATAATAATACTAAATAAAACATGTTGATATTTACTAAAATGTAAAATAATTTCATCAGTTTATCAAAACTAACTTTGACAACAGAGTTTGACATTAAAATGTTGCTAAACTGCAGGGTTATTATAGTGAATTAAAACTAAAAATAATAATAATGAAAATGTAAAAAAAACATTAAAAAATTGTTACTTTAAATACAATAAAATAAAATAAAAATAACTGAAAAAAATACAGAAAATATATTTCAGCTATTTTTTCTCATTTTAATTTAATTTAATTTGATGCACTAAAATAACCAAAACTGAAAAAAAAGAATATACAGGCAAAAAAAAAAAAAAAAATTACAAAAAACGAAATTATTAAAAATTTAACAGTGCAATGTAAAATGCACAATAAAGAACACGCGTGCATGCAAATATTGGGTAAAATAGTACATTACCATCAATGTTTTTTGATACTGAACGAAATACAACTATTTATTTGCAAATATGTTGCCTTAAAATGCTGCATATGTAGCTCTCTAGGTTTTGGAAACGAGCGATAAAAACAAAATGAAACCCGTGCAATATTGAGGCAGAGGTTACGGCGGCACTGAGGGTGATAATACGAGCCTCAACCCCCCAAACTCATATATAAGTCATGAAGAGAGCCCCTTAAGTGCCGTTTGCTTCCCTCACGTGATTTGTCGTGGATACCTGACGGTGATGGATTGGTGTGTGTGTGTGTGTGTGTTGGGGGTTTCATGAGGAAGTATGCAGACATCAGCAACACTAAAAATCACATCAGGTTTCTCCATCCAGTTGATTTGTCGTGGATACCTGACGGTGATGGATTGGTGTGTGTGTGTGTGTGTGTGTGTGTTGGGGGTTTCATGAGGAAGTATGCAGACATCAGCAACACTAAAAATCACATCAGGTTTCTCCATCCAGTTTCATCCATTTTTTTACACGCTAACATTTCTATCTGCCACCGGCATTTACCCACATGCCTTCTAACTGTTGTCTGCTCCAGGCGGTTTGAAGAGGGTAAACTGGACAAGGCCCCAGGTGCAAGTTATCTGCTTTGACACACACACACACACACACTTAAAAAAAGGTCTCAACTGCCAATGCATAGCTGGAGAATTTGATAATAAGTCACAGAAATCCTCCGCTGCAGGTCAAACTCATCTCTACCCTTGAATCTAGAAGACAATGAGAGTTTGCAGGCATTCTGTGCACGTACACATGCATTGGTAGATTTATATACAAGAGCGATTAGTTGACTAGTCATTCGTGCGATTTTTAAAATATGTAGTTTGCATGTGGCTAGAATGAACAAAACAGCAAACGAAAGACAAATACCATTCCTTCGCTCACATTTATTGATTGAATTAGCCAACAGCTACTTCTGTTCTGCGAGGGAATGAGTTTCTGTATCTCGGCATCCACAGCACATCAATGATAAGCTGCCGTTTGGGACTAAAGGTCTCTTTGGTGCTAACAAAGTGTTTTGGTTATTGACTAGCAGCATCAAACTGGGAATTTATCCATCTGCAGCCGCTGTAATAAATCCTTAGCAAACCAAGCGCTCAGTGCAGAAATTAACCAAACGGCAAATCAATTTAGGTCTGACATTTTAAAAGAGCAGAAGGTGTAGACTCATGGAAAACAGATCTTCACCTACAAAATAAATAAATAAATAAATATTCTTTATTTTATTCATACATTCACCACCATACACTACCATTTGGGGTTGGTAAGATTTTTTTAATGTTAATAAGTCTTTTCTGCTCACAAAGGCTGCATTTATTTGATCAAAAATTATTACAATTTAAAATATAAAAATATGATGTGCAGCTGAATTTTCAGCATCATTACTCCAGTCTTCAGTGTCACATGATCTTCAGAAATCATTCTAATATGCTGATTTGCTGCTCAAGAAAAATGTCTGATTATTATCAATGTTGAAAACAATTGTGCTGCTTCATATTTTTGTGTAAACTGCGATACATTTTATTTTTCAGTGTTCTTTGATTAATAGAAAATTCAGAATAACAGCATTTATTTGAAATCGAAATCTATCTCTTCTCGGATCGAAATGATGGGACACAAATCAGTTCTGCTCACCAAAACCCCTGTCATTTATCCTCTTGGATTTGCAACAAACTCACACTTCTCACAGATGTTCAACACACACATACAAAAATCATAATCGCAAGACTTCATCATAATCAAGAACTGCATAGAAATCTCCAACGACTAACTCCAAATAATTGCTGCTTCAACAACACAACTACAGAGCGCAGCTGTGGCTCCTGCGTTAGATATCAAGCATGCAAAAGTCATCAGATTATAGCATGTATTTCACAGCGCGTCAGTAATTGGGTCTAGTTTCTTGTTTAAGAACGGGGGTTGTATTTGCAGTCTAATCCCATCACCCCCAAACCGCCCCAGACCCCGACCGCTTCAAACGCACATAAGCCCTTAATCTCGTCATGTGTTTCATACAGCACTACAAACTCCACGCCTGACATCGCCTCACATTGAGAGGCTAATATCACTTTCACAGCAGGATACAGAGGATATTTATGGAAATGTCCTAAAGCATCGAGACACACACATACTGTATATGTAGGGCTGCCCCCGACTAAAGATTTTTCTGGTCGACTAGTAGTCGTTCATTTGAAGCATTAGTCGACCAATTTGCAGGTTTATTAATAAACGATTTAAATCAACGAGCCTTTAATTGCCTAGCCTATGTGCTCAAGCACACGCATAAGCTTGCCACAGCACAGCGACAGAAGAATTAATGATTATGAATGTATCAGGGAAAAACAGAAAGGAGGCTGCATTAACATTTTAAAGGGGTCATATGATGCGATTTCAAGTTTTCCTTTCTCTTTGGAGTGTTACAAGCTCTTGGTGCATAAGAGAGAGAGAGAGACAGGATCACATCACAGTGGAGTCAGCTTTCTTAATCGCGGCTTGTGTACTGCAAATACATAAGAGCTTCATCACTGTGTCTGTCACGCGACTCTGTTCCCCTTTCGGGCTCTGTCTTTACATTTATTTTGAAAGATGAAGCTCGCGTTTATGGTAAGGGGCGTTACATTTCCGACGCGTGCTTGTTGTGTTCGGCCAATCACAATGCACTGGTTCAGCTGGCCAATCAGAGCAGACTGTGCTTGTCAAAGGAGGGGGCTTTGTTGAAAACGAAGCGTTTGAGAGAGGCGGTAGATAGAGGACCTACAATAATGTACAGTATTTGAAAAATAATGTGTTTTTTGAACATTAAAGCATGTCAACATATTCTGTTACACCAAATACACAAAATAATTATCTTTAAAATAGCATCATATGACCCCTTTAATAATTTATTGATAAACTAGTGCTTTATTTGTTTTCGGTTGCAAAAATGAGGGAGTATTTTAAGTGCAAGTAACCGCACCGATGCCTCCATTTGATCATGCAGTTATAGCTACTAGATAGCTACTGTTCAGCTTCCACACGCCACACAAACACTGAATAGCGTTAACATTAGATTGAGCGGCCATGTAACGTTGCTGCTACTTACATATTTCAGATGATAAGCCATATTTGAGGTGAATGATAGGCGAGCGTTTGGATGTCCTGCCCGATGTAGCCTACTGTATTACCACATAGACCAGCCGTTAACGATCCGAGTGACTTCGCCAATGTGGATTTTTATTTATTTTCTGCGACTAAGCGACTAATACAATTTTGGTCGACCAAGCCTCTTCTGGTTGACTAACGGTTAGTCGACTATTAGGGGGCAGCCCTAACTGTATGCACACTGAAATTCACTATAAAGAGAACTGAAATCAATCATACTGTGCACTAAAATAAACTGCACATTATAATCAATCATTAAACTACGGAAGCTTGTTTCTGCCATGAGATGAATTAAAAGTTAATTGCAACTTTTTATCTCATAATTCTGAAAATGTTCTCGCAATTGTAAGTTTATATCTCACAATACAGATTTTTTTCCTCACAATTTTGAGAAAAAAGTCAGACTTGCGAGATATAAATCCAAAATTGCATGATACAGACCTGCAAAAAAATTTATTTATTTTTTATTCTGTGGCAGAAAAAAAAAACAATTGTGAGACGAAAACTCAGAATTCATTTAAAACAGTCGGAATTGTAAGATGTAAACTCAGAATTGTGAGAAAGAAAGAAAAAATTGCGAGAAGTAAATTCTCAGTTTACATCTTGCAGTTCTGTAACGTTACAGTATTTTCTAAATAATCAAGTTTAATGGAAGAAATTGTGGTGTAAAACTACATTACCCATGATTCTGCAAAGAAAACCAACCAATCAGAGAGTTGCTCTTAAATATTAAATATAACCATTTATAATTTAAATACCTAAATATTTGTAAAGATCTCAACAGCTTTAAATTAATAGTTCTATATTTTTTTTTGTATTTTATATTTCTGTATTGCTTCATGAGATTGTAGTTCTTTCCCTCAGCAAAGTCTTGTATCTTTGTCATTTTGTCTGATTTTCAAAAAGTCTGTGGTTTATAACTCATTAACAAAGACATTAAAATACCTATGGGGAAACAAATTAATGAAAGAAACCTTTCTAAAACAAACTTCACAGAAAAGTGGGTGGGCACTTTTATACTCTATTAAAACATTATTATAAACAAATTCATAACGTGCCATCCTTCCTCAAGAAGATCTAGTTCTTACAGTCAGGCCACAGACATATGGATCCTCAATATGTGCAGACACACATTCAGTGCATTACGCTTATGCAGCAGACCCCAAATGAACCATAATAAAATAAAACCTCATAAATAGCTCCATTAACACAGTGGGGTGTCCTCAGCTCTCAGGTCAAAACACGCCGTCCGCTCCATCACAGTCAAACGATAACAGCGCCGCTCTTCAACCACTGATGCATTTACATTCATAATGCTGAAGAGGACTGCCGGTCAACCTGTCCTCCAACACTGTTTGAGGGATTGATGCAAAACTCTTGCATTTAAGCATATCAATGATGCAATACAAACAGACAAGTACATGCCAACAGATTCCGGAGAAGGTATATGTCTGAAATTTCTCTCCCATTTAGCAAACAGTTGGAGAATTTGGTCATTTTCCACTTCAAGTAAATCGATGCTGTATGTGCACAATTAGATAAGGATGCATTTTTGTAGATGCTTTCCAAGTGGCAAAAGAACAATACAGACTCAGTATAAAGGACTGTCCCTCGTCATCACCAGAGCAGAGAGACAGAGAAAAGCCTAGAGGCCTTCAAATTCCACTGCCAGTTTTAATTACACACACAAGGGAACATGATTTCCATTTCCCAGCAGACAGGCATGTGTTCTTCAGCTGCAGTACATCAGAGAGCAGCATATTAATTCATCTGTTCAATTCAAATGCATTTCATGGTGCAACTCGCAAAGGCTCTTTCCTCATGTCAGCAGTGAATTACTGTGTTTCTAACCAGTGTCTCCAACCTCCAAATCAGTGCTGCTGTTGTAACAGAATCAGAATCAGAATGAGCTTTATTACCAGGTATGTTTACACATACGAGGAATTTGTTTTCGTGACAGAAGCTTCCACAGTGCAACAGAATGACAGTGACAGGACAAAAACATGGATAATAAAAGAATAAAAATAGAACAAGTAAATAGGGAATAACAATATACAGATTGACAATTGTATGTACAGGTATATTACAATAGACAGTTTTGGATGTACAGGTATATTATGTGCAAATTCGAAATGTAAACTAAGTATTAGGGCTGCACGATAAATCGCATGCGATATTTAATGTGCATCTTGCCAGTAAAGCCGCTCTGTAACCAGCGGTAAATCTCCATCACATGCGTGCTTTCACATGGAGCAGCATTTACTACACAGAGCCATTGTTCACTGACAAGCTGCGCAAAACCACGTTCATATACTGACAAGATGCACATTAAATATCGCATGCGATTTATCGTGCAGCCCTACTAAGTATGTGTTAGATAAATAAGTATATAAGTGTATAAATAGTGTTGTGTGTAGCAAGAGTAATATTACAGCAGGGCAATACTAACACAAGTGAAACACACACACACACAATGAATGTTTTTCCAGGTAATTAGTAATTAGAAAAAAAAACAAAAAACAAAAGTAAATCAAGCTAAAATTAAAAATACTTAAATTATATTAAAAATGGAACATCAAACTCTGTCATCAAACAGCATGTGTGATGTTTACTACAAAAAAACACTTACAAAAGTACAAAATACATTTACTAATATTCACAACTTACACACTAACCAAAACAGACTAGCCACATTTCTGGTTTCTGAGGTTACAGTCATTTTTGTGAGAGGTGTACTCCAATATTTTTGTCACCAAGCGTTTGACCAAAAGCTAGGGGTGTGCGATATTGACAAAAAAAGATATCTCGATATTTTCTGGAATTTTATAGATAACGATAATTAGACGATATTTTGCGGAGTGTGTTATTGTGCTGCCATCTTAAGGACTACCATGGACAGCTGACTCCTAATGCTTTTGATATTCTTCATATTCTGTGTGGTGGTCAGTTCACAGCAGTGATAGAAAGTAGCTACTCTTTTTCAATGAGTTAGAATAAGTCTTTTGGGCTTTTACCAGGCAAATGAAATCAGTATCAACTAAATTTATCTTTGCAATGCAGAGGAAACACAGAAGTTGCATCTGAAGTGGCATTTAGATGTATTTACACACTGTTTAATGCAGCTCAGAGGGACATGGAATAATTTAACCTGCAGTTACAAATGCATAAATAATGTTTTGCTATTTGAAATTAATAAAATAAAAAGAAACTTTAAATGTGAAATTGCGATTGAACCGAATCATTTAAAAGGTTAAAAGGAACAAAACACCGTCATGTTACTCAGAGACGCAAAACTGTGCTGTGGTTCTGTTTGGAATTATTTTTGTAGGCGAAATAGAGCAAAAATAGGCAAAATGGTGTCTAAAAAGTAAGTCTCGTAATATTAACTTCTTTATTGAACTGTTGTATAAAATCAATATCACATTTGTAACCATGCTGATTTTTGGAGAAAAAACGGCTCTCTTCGAGTGATATTAACTATATGAAATTATTTATATATATTCAAAATGCATTTTAATAGACTGAATTACGCAGTGAAAGAACGCACTCTAAATGCGCTCGCGCACTTGTCTAACCTACTAGACTTCATCATGTCACGTATGTGCGCGCACTATAGGTCTGTTTTGTTTGGTTTTTGTAATATACTCGATAATGTCAAATCACACATCGTTAAAACAACAATTACGATATTATCGCAGACGATATATATCGCACACCCCTACCAAAGGCACTAAATTGAGTCATCAGAAACGATCCCAACCTAATCAGTGGCCATCTGCATCCTCCTCGCGTCTCTGACTGGTGAAATTCCCACTGAGATGTTGATTATTGGCGATTACCTGCATGTGTCTGTCACCCAGACATCCCAGCGGAACGAGGGTGAACACAGTGAACGCGGTCAATACAGATGTGTGTCTGTCTCAATGCAATGTTTACAGAATACTAATGCATTGTGGGAGTCCCAGCAGCACAGTCTGGACTGATGAGGGGTTAAACGAGCCGCTAATGAGCCACATCAGAGAGAGAGAGAGAGACAGAATGAGACAAAGGCATGAGGTGTTTTCACATATTCAGTATTTTTCTCTTAAAAACAGCTTTGGAAATTTGCTAAGATGCTGTAAAGTGTCAGTAATGAACTATAACATCTAAGAACAAGAACAAAGTAACAGCTGGTTATGCCTGTTATGTAAATCAATGAGATCTTTATAACAGTATCAGATATTTACATAAAATTATATAAATTACTCTATATCTCAATAATATGTCTTAGAAAGGTGATTAAATGCTTAGTCTGTTGATAAAAACATATAATGCAATGCAATCCAGAGAGAGAGAGAGAGAGAGAGAGAGAGACAGCACTGCGCCAACCAACAGACACAAAGCTATGAAACACATTACGCATTCTGTAAGTCTGAGGGGAAAACAGCAGATCTGATCTGCTCTGGTCTCTAGTCCCATCACATGATCTCACTGCGGCCATAACAGATCAGATCAATGCGAGTCCTCATCAACTTCCACCCCATCACCCACCTATCAGCTTTAATTAGCCACAAGGGAGCTGACCAGTGACATCTTATGATGTTAAATTAAGACTCCAGCACACCAGTCTATATACTTGTGCGGTATATACTACATACAGCCTATGATAAAAAAAAGTTTTTAAAAAAGTAGGCATTTAACTTCATATGCTGCATTGCACTGTGGTGCATATGTCATTTGGTTTTTTGCATTTGATTATTTTTGTAAAATGCCTTATTTTTAACTAGAATATTAATTAGGAGTCAAGAATTTTATGATTACAGTATATTGCGCTGTTATTAAACTGAATTGAATCAACACTGAACTGACTTGAGCTGAATAATGACACCAAGCTGAATAATTGTCTTCTGTTGAATGACTTTATAGTTAAATTGAGTTTGTTGAACTTTGCAACTGATGAACTTTGCAACACTGACACTCTTATTAAACACTTAAACTGAACTGATTCAACATTGATTTAAATCGAGCTGAATAATGAAACTATTGTCTAGGCCTGTTGCAATAATCAATATATCGACTTATCGCGCAATATATCTCAATAATTTTTGGTGACGCAATATATCGCCTATTATATTTACTTAAAAATTAATGTCACCATTTGCATTATTATGCTGTTACATTGATTATATATTCAGTGGCATAAAATGGTCTTTAAAATGACAATAATATCGCTTATCGCAATTATTTCTGGGGCAATATATCGCACAACAAAAAGTTGTTATCGTGACAGGCCTACTATTGTCTTCTGTAGAGATTCTTTATTGCTGAAGTTTAATCGGTTTCATCATTTTAAAACATTAACACTTAGTTTCATGTTTATTACTATAAAGCTGCTTTGAAACTGTCTGTACCGTAAGTATAAAATGCTATTAAAAAAAAAAAAAAGTTGACCGTGTACAAGGCCTAAAATTGCTATATGAGCAAACAATCAGAAGTTACACTGATATAAGTCTCACAAACCCCATTGACTGTAATTTCATATGTAGCAATGTAGGTTATCTGAATATGTCAGGAATACACATTACAAAAATAGCAGTACAGTTGTGAAGTATTTCAAGCACACCCAAGGACACGGCAGCTGCTGCGAGACCTTGACACTAAAGTCAGTGAGACATCAGAATGAATATCCAAGGACGGTCAGAGACAGGACACATTTTTCAGAGGACGCGATCTGTCGCTGATCCTGTATTCCTAATGTTATTCATCGTTCGATATGAATGCGAGTGCTGGTCAAGGTCTTCTGTCTAGAAAGGATACTGAAGGCTTCTGTAAAGGTCAGAGTTCAGGAATAAAGTAAATGAGAGTGACAAACACAAAAGGTCAGCTGATCCATCATCGACACGCCCCCTTCACAGCCACACCATAAGACACGCCCCTTCCACGAATATAATTAAAGGAACGGTCCAGGTTCATAAGTCAAGCTCTAGAGATAACGTGTGACATGCTATATATTTTATATCAGCTATTGTAGGTAAGGCAAAGTTTCTTGCTGTCATTTACTTAGTATCTTGATATACTAAAATTTAATAAATTTTATTGCCAAAAACTAGTTGTAAGGCAAGTTTAATTATATAGCACATTTAATACACTATGGTAATTCAAAGTGCTTTACATAAAAAGGATATAAAATAATCATAAAATAATTACAACAAATGCATTAGAAATAGAAATAAAGTATAATAAATACATATAATAAAATGATCAAAAATGTAATGTATTAAAACAATTAAGAATAAAACTGAAATAAAAAAATTATAAAACTATATAGACATTTAAAAAAATACTAAATGACAAAACAGAAAAAAACTAAAATGTTAACTAAAACTAAACTTAAAATGAAAACAAAATATAAAAACAAAAATTCAAGATACTAATAAAAACTACAATTGCATCTCAAACTAAAATAACAAAGTTCATCTGCCAAAATAAAAGCTCCACCACTAACAGTATGATCTAGGCAACATTACGGATTAAAAACACAATTTTTGTATAGATTTAATGAGTGCTTTAAGCATAAAATTGTTGGAAACCCCAAATGCTCATTTAAACACAAGCTTCTCACTGTAGCTTCTCACAATTGGCTACAGACAGTTTTCAGTCATTGCACCTAAAATATAAGATTAAAGCATCATTAGATGTGGTTTTGTTCAATACTTTGTGCTGAACGTCAGTCAGAGCTCAGGTGTCGTTCCATGAATCCCCTCGACCCAGTAAAATGACAAATAATGATGCAAACACACTGGAAATGCAGGACATGCTCTGAAAAGACAACTGATTCAGAAGCTGCACGCCTCCCACGAGAGGATGGACGGATCCGATAACAGGCCTCGTCTGTGTTCACATTCTCTGCCTCCACACTGAAGTCAACATCAAATCAAAACTGCCTCTATTTGCGTTCCTACATTCTAAAAAATGCTGGGTTGTTTCAACCCAATGTTGGGTCAAATATGGACTAACCCAACTGTTGGGTTAAAAAGCTAATTTAAAAATGTAACAGCTTTTTAACCCAACAGTTGGGTTAGTCCATATTTGACCCAACATTGGGTTGAAACAACCCAGCATTTTGAAACAACCGAGTGTAATAAAACCAGGAACATGTTTTGTGAATGGTATTTGTGCATGATATTCTAAAGGTGCACACTGTCATCATGATTTGTCATCAAAATGTAACAGTTGCTTCATTTTCTTTAGGCTGACATCATCTAGACTGCACAACATATTAGTTCATGTTAAGCAGCAGCCAAACAGCTATTCAGTCATTGTTTTAAGCAGCTGTTGTAGGTAATGCTGCCTTTTTAAAATCTTGCCACTAGTTAACAGTAATTTAATGCTGGTTAAAAATACTTTAATACACAGCAATACTAGCAAATTATGATGCAAAAGATAAAGAAAAAGAAGCAACATCATTGGGATATGTGAAGATGCTCTGAAGAATGAATGTGACCTTCTCCATGAGACTCCTCAAAAGTGTTAGAAAGAATGTGACAAAGAACTAGTTATTTGGATCTGTTTGGTATAAAAGCTTGGTTCGGCCATGGGATAAAAAAAGGTAATTGCACCTTTTTTTTTCCGTACAATTCTGACTTTAAATATATATATATATCTTGCAATTTAGACTTTTTTTTCTCAGAATTCTGAGTACAACTCTTTACATCTCGTAATTCTGTTTTTTTTTTTCACCACGGAATAAAACAAATGGTAACTACAACTTTTTATCTCACAATTCTGACTTTATATTTTGCAATTCTGACTTTTTTCTTGCAATTCTGACTTTAGGCCTATATTTTGCAATTCTGACTTTCTTCTCAGAATTCTGAGTATAACTGTTTACATCTTGTAATTCTGTTTTTTTTCTTTTTCTTTTCCACCACGGAATAAAAAACAAAAATGGTAACTGTAACTTTTTATCTCACAATTCTGACTTTATATCTCGCAATTCAGACTTTTTTTCTCAGAATTATGAGTTTACATCTCACAATTCTTTTTTTTTTTTTGCCACAGAATGAAAAATAAAAAAGGTAACACTTATCTCACAACTTAAATTTTTTAAACTTTTTCTTCACAATTGCAATTCTGACTTCATATCTTGCAATTCCGAATCATCTCACAAGAACTGCAAGAAAAAAAGTCAGAACTGTGAGATAAAAAGTCGCCATTCCCCTTTTTCATCCCATAGAGGAAACAAGCTTTCATAGTTTGGTTACGACACACACGACACAAATTTAATGAGAAACCAATCATCATCACCTGAAATTTTCCCAATATGGCTGTCACTCCAGTAAATAACTGAACTCTGTGTGTAAAGAATGAGATTAAACACTCAGAAGATAAGTGACAAGCGCATTTGGCCAGACACACACACACACTCAAAAAGCTCAGTGCCGTTTCATTCCCTCGTGCTGTTCAAAGTAGGGGTCGACCGATATGTGTTTTTCAAGGCCGATGCCGATACCGATTATTACAGTGATCAATAATCAAAAATTCTGATCAAAAATTAGCCTTCCTAATATGAGGTGAAGTGACTTACAGGGCATTTTCTTTTTACATTTGCAATGGCATCATTTTAAGCGGTGGGCGGAGACTGCTTTAGGCCACGGAGTGGTGAGTTCTGACAGGCTGCATCAGAGCCAAATAGCGCGTTTCAAAATTAAGTTATTTTATCGGCGAATCGGTTTTGAAAATGACCGATACCGATAATCATAAAAATGCTTAATATCGGTGCCGATAATCGGTCGACCCCTAGTTCAAAGCATTTCCACTCATCAAATGTGATGTTTCCAACCAAACAAAAATATAATGTCAGACATTTCAGCCGCATGGATGATAAAAAAGAGAGAAAGAGAGACAGCACAGCGAGGTATCATTAATATTCATAAATCTGCATTCTGATGCGACACAAATAAATAAATAATGCTGCCAGTCTTTTGATCTTTTCTGAAAAGTATTAGGCTGTGTGAATTTTACAATAATGAGATGAGCTCATAGTGTATAATGAGTGTGTGTGGGTGCACTAGGGTATCAGCAACTATCCTGTGTTATGATACAATACGCATAGAAACACTTATGCATCATAATGTCATAATTGGATCATGACTGGAACTGCACCAAAAATGTAAGCGAGCCTCAGAGCGACCACAATATTTTGCATAAAGGAAATGAGTGCTATTTTAGGATGGTTATGATTATATTTTTGCATTGTGAAATTATATTCATGACTTTTCCTCCTAAATTATAATTACTATAATGCAAAGAAAAAAAATTAATAGGTTAATTAATAGATAATATAATAAAATAAGCCATTAAATAAAATTTTACATTTTAAACAAATTAATAAAAAAAAAAAATCATCCAGTGATGAGACATTATCAGGATGCATATGCAATTATTTTTTATAATTTATAAATAAACTACATGTTTTTTTTCCCACAGAGTAATGAAAATGAGATTATAATATTGATCGTTTTGAAGGAAAACTTGCTTACTTTTTATAAAAATAAATGTCTGAAGTAGGTATTTCATTAAACATGATTGATATTTTTAGTATCACTAATTATTTCTGAATATTTAGAATTTTTTTAATTATTGTTTTATTTCATTTTAAATTGAGTTAAAGTTTTAGCAATTTAGTTTTTTTCATTTTTATTACTTTTTAATGTCAATATAGTTTTTATTTTATTATTAATTTTATTTCAGTTTTAGTTATTTTAGTTGAATTGCCTTTTCAAAAAAAAATTCTTATTTTATTTCAGTTAAAGTTTATTTTGATTCAAGCTATTTTTTTACGGTTTTAGTTTTAGTCAGCTATATCAACCCTGGTTCTTGACATGTCTAGTTCATCAGAATTCTCTTTGTTTTGCTCTGGATGTGTTTTTAAAGCGTTCTGGGAGGAGATATTTGGATTCCATTTCAATCCGATGGAAATGTTTCCTTTATTTGTCATCCAGTGCGTTCCCAAACGGGACAGCGATGGACTGGTCTGCAGTCAGAATCAGCTGACAGGCGTTCTTTCAAAGCACATCAGAGCGTCGGGTGTGATCGCTCGGGTCACGCTCACATCTGCTTTGACAGTTCGGCTCCCAAAGTCCCAAAAGCCCCTTTGAGGGGGATCAGAAACAGCGGTAACCGTGGTCCTTCGGGTTTGTGTGTGTTTGTGTGTGTGTGAGCGGCTGTGGATGCCACTGAGCTTTGATTGACACGACTCGCTGCCAGACTGAACACACTCACAGCAGCACACAGCTCTGATTGACAGCACAGCAGAACCAGAGAGTGAAAATAACACACACACATACCTGGATGAAAGCAGGGAGGCGTGAAGCATCGCTCCACTTTTCTCGCTACTGTCATGCTGTCAGAGAACTGGGTCAATGCAGTTCCTCAGTGCAGCAGAAAAGCAGCAGAAGAGCTTGACAAAAATTTTTTTTTTTAAAACACCACACAGACACAAACGTAACAATAAACCAGCCTACTTTCAGATATGAAACACCCACTTTCACCATCCAAAAAAATACATCAGTTTGAACGTAAAATAGGATGAGAACAGTGCTACATGTTGACTTAAGAGTAGGATTACCAGCTCCAAACCAGAGTACACTGGACAATTTGACATAAATAATAATAATAATACACACCTTATTGATGATGCGTGCTTTATGCAGGCAAGCAAATGATCCCGGACCATGAACGCAACGCGCTAAATGCTTACGCGTCTTCTTTATAATGGTTTTCTATGGGAAACTATTTAATATTAAACTTTGCGCATTGCGTTTATATTGTGAGTTCTTCTGCTTGCCTGTACAAAGTCTGCATCATCAATAAAGTGTATACTGAATTTGGCCTTTAAATATCACTGTCTTACTACATTACTACTTAATGCAAAACTCATAAAAATATCTGGCAGTCAGTGGAGGAAAGCCTTGTTTTGCCCTCCAGGTGGGCGTTCCTTTAAGGGTGTGACGTCACGTGAAAACTATCAATAGGTTTAACATTAGTTTAACTCAGGGGTTGGTAACCTTTTTTGACCAAAGAGACAATTTTGTATTTTTGGTTAATGCATTTTTCCAAAAGAGCCTATATATATTTAAGCCTATATATATAGCCTAATATTATATAAAATGATAAAATTATATACATTTTTTTTTTTCAATAACGTTTTACGTTATTCAGTAATGTTTCACAATAACGTTTTTGCCCCCATACCAGTACGTCATCTTATTTGTCAACAGTCAACTGTATGAAATGTATGATGCAGGGCAACAACTCCATAAAGTGCAGTTATGCCCCAAAATTCAAGATATTGGGGCAAAAATGCTCCTATATGAGTTTTGTCTCGTATTCATATCATATGATAAGCGATATCACACGAGCAGTGAGAGCAATATCACACGAATGCTGCTTTTCGTGTGAGTGCAAATGTGATTTTATACAACAGTTCAGTAAATAAGAAGTTAATATTGTGTTATATTTTAAACACAATATTGTCTGTTTTCGCTCAGTTTTGCCAACAAATATTACCTATAAAGCGACAGCAGAATTGTTGTGCGTCTGTGAGCAACACAGCGGTGTTTAGTTTCTGAATGAATCCGCGTTTTGAACAAATCGGATGAATCAATGATTCAAAGCCCATTCATAAAGTGAGCCGTTTACTGATTTCCTGAATGAATCAGCCGTTTGAACGAATCGAATCAAAGACTCAAAAACATTTACCGCCACCTGCTGGCAGTTTTAGTTTCTTATTTAGAGTATTACTTCATTTAAAAAAAGGTTGAAATCAAGTGAAAAAATAGATCACCCAAAAAAAATGTATTATGTCATCATTTACTCAAACCTGAATGACTTACTTTCTTTTGTGGAACATAAAAGAAGGTATTTTGAAGACTGTTGGTAACAAAGCTGTTTTCGTTACCAATGACTTCCATTGCATGAACGAAAATAAAAAAAGAGATGTTTCTCAAATTATCTTCTTTTATATTCCATATAACGGCCCATTCCATAGTTTATGTTGGGCCGTTGTAGCCTAAAATTGTGTAAAAAAAATTTTGTGTAAATTTTTTTTTATGTTGAATCAAATAAAATAGCCTATTTCTTTCTAAAGCTACTATTTGTAATGTCTACTTAATACTTTCTCATTTAACACAAAAATAGCATTAAATAATCTTTTGGGGGTATTTTCATAGCCAAATGTAATTTGCGATTAATTAGATGAATTAATCGACACATCATGTAATTAATTAGATTAAAAATTTTAATCGACTGACAGCCCTAATTTAAATAAAATATAATCAATATTAACGATGCCTAGCCTAACCATAACCCTACGAGATTGTCCTAAAACAGTTTTTTACTGTAAAATTATGGTAATTCATAGCTTCTACATCTAAAAACGTACAGAATTTTTTAGTAAATTTACATAAATCTTTTAACAGGTTTTTACTGTATTATTTTTTGTTCTGTGTTTTTTATATATTTACCAGTTTTTGTTAAGATTTAAGTTTTAGTTATTTTGGTACTTTAGTTTAAACGAAAATGAGTAATGTCATTTTACCGTTTTTCAACGTAAATTTTTTTTGCTTTTTTAAATGTCTATATAATTTTTATTAGGTTTCAGTTTTTTTGTTTTAATTTGAGTTATTTTTGTATTTCATCTTCATTCATAGTAATTCATTTTGTGAATGTTCATTGAATGTTTATGATTTTTCAGATATAGTGGCGTTTCTTAAAGTTATTTAACAGGTTTTTACTTTAGCATGTTTTACGGTCTTCTTCTGTAAAAATTAAACATTTTTAAGTTATACTTTTTCAAATGTAATTCATCACTTGTGAACACAAGAAATCAGCTAAATGTAATTTACAAAACTTAAACGTCACAATAAAAGAGACACAGGTTTAAAGACTGAGGCCAATTAGTTTTAGCTAAAAACCAGGACACAAGCCTCAAATATCCGTGTAACGGATCTCCTGTCATGTAACGTCCCACAGCACAGACCCAAAATAGCAAGAAACTGCCTATAATAATGTGAGCAGAAACTCAATACGACCTTAAACACGACTCATTACCAGCCACCGTCCTGTTCAGATGTCAAATGACATTGTCCTGAACTAAACTCAGCCTGATACACGAGAAAACGAATGAAGATGAAGATAACGGAGAAGGAAAGGACTATTTGATGGTTTTACAGTGGTTATTTGTTCTCTGGCTCTAAACTGAGCTGAAAACGCCCAACTGTCAAGATCACTCTAGGGCTCCTTGAAAGAAAACCTCTTTTTTGTCATGTCAGACTAAAGGAGCATCTACTAGTTTTGGAAAAGCTGAAATCAATCTTCTCCAAGAGCTCCAGCAGAGAAGCACAGTATGGAGGAGCAGAGAATCCGGATCGATATATAAAGTGGTCAGATCTCCTTCAAAACCCCCTCACACACACACACACACAGTCTCCCAGAGGTGTCTTACAACTCAGTGCTATTAATCAGATAACCTGATTGCTTATGTTCTCAAAGAGCTCTATCCATTCTGATATTATTGATCTTTTACGACAGCAAAATACACTAAAGGAGATTTGCCAGAATTACAGGTTATAACAGGCTTTTATCATTGCAAATAGCATTGTGTGTTTTTTAAATAAAAGATATGTGTGTACTAGGGTTGGGCGATGTCTACCAAATTGGCATCGGACGATGTCTGCAGTGAAAGGGAATGCGGCGGATTGCGGGGGGGGGAGGGGGAGGAATCGTGATGTCTGTCAGCCATCGGCGATGGATGACGGCATCGTCTATCGGCCCAACCCTAGTGTGTACTATGTGACTGAATAACATTGAACCGGTCAAGAACGTGCAGGTCATATTTTACTTCTAAAACTAAACAAAGAAATAAAGAATATTTTATATTTAAAAAATAAAGCCTATTTTTAGGACATCACATTAATGCAATACGGAAAAGAAAAAACTAAAAAATAGCATATTAACATCATAACCAGTGATATACTATTATAGTTTCTGTTAATATTCTGAATTAGATTTTTTATATTTTCTGTTTTTTTGTTGTTTAAATTTTAGTTTTGTGTGTGTGTGTGTGTGTGTGTGTGTGTACGTTTTGGTCTTTTTTATTAGTTTTTTTATAATATGTTTGTATAGATTTCATAACAGTTTTGTTTCAGTTTATTTACTTTTAGTTATTTTACTACTTTAACATACTAAAAATTGAGAAATATTGCATTGGCTACTAGCAGATTTTATATATATATATATATATATATATATATAAATTATAAAGTTGTTTATATTTCAGTTACAGTTTTTTATAATTTCAGTTTATTTTATTTCATGTAATTCTATTTTATGGTTTTAGTTTTAGTTAACAATAATAACCCTGATCACAACCACATGCTCATTAACATTACCACCCATATTTACATATACCTTTAGGACTTCTGTATTGGCTTTGAGAAACTTATTTGAATATGCATGTGCAAGCAATAGCATATACATCAGCATTATACAACATAAAAAATGAAAATATATTACTTTAAAAAATAAAAAAATATTTAAAAAAAATCTTAGGACCGAATTATTGTAAAAAAAAAATATATATATATATAATAAATTATTAAATTGTTAAAGAATATACAAACACACTTTAATGGTACAGCAGCAAAAACAGCCTGGATGAGGATGGAAAAGGATCATGAAGAACTAAAGTATGGCTGAGTTTGATGCAAGAAACCTTAAATAATCATATAAACAACAACAACAACAAAAAAACTCTACAAAAGTGTAGGATAAATGTGTTTTAAGTGTGACGCTGGAGGTCACAGTGGTGGAGGCTGCAGTGTGAGACGGGACTGTAGATGTCAGATCTGCTCTCAGTCAGAGATTTACTGTGCTAAAGTGTCACCTTGGCCACGCCGTGCAGACAGCGGGTGTTTGGCAATCTGACAGGTGCTGTGTGTGTCCACGTGTGAGAGTGTGTGTGTGTTTCATGCCTGGTCTGATCCTGCATACGTTTAACATTAGCAAATGCCCTACAAATCTGCACAGCCCTCGTCTACAGACAAATACTCAACAGACGACAACTGGCAGTGATGCATATTGCACACAAAAATAACATGTGCTGCTGAAAATCACTAGTTCCAATCTGATGGGTAGGGAGAGTTCCATGATGCGGAAAAAATTGCAGAATCCAGTCATTAAAAAAAAATGCTGTATAACGTGGAATGTCAGGGAATGTCAAATTTTGGATGAATAAGATGAATACCGAGATTCACTTCACAAACATTTCACTATTTCATTTGATAAAAACAATCATCAGATTGAACACACAGAAACTGACAGGTCTTCACTACAAACCTTCCAAATGAAAGTTCGGTTTAACTATATAAAGTTTCTAATTAACAAGTCGGTTTAACTAAATGAATTACTATTGTATAGTAGAATTCACTTCTCAAACAAATCAAATTATTAAAACTTGATTTTTTTAAGGAATATCATCTGTTGTGCAGCACTTTTTTGCCTTTTGATTTGTCATCTTAATTTGATTACATTTTAAAAGATTCATTAAATTGTTAATGTTTTTAATTCAATTGTTATGCCTTTATTTGATTACCACTGATTTTTTAAATAAATTTGTATTAAATCATCAATCCAGAAAACCTCAGAAAAAAACGTAGGGCCTAATTATTGTAAAAGTGTATAATAAATTATTAAATTGTTAAAGATTTAGGAATTGTATTGATTAGACATGCTTTTTAATTATTACAATTGAATTAAACCATTAAAATGGAATCCAGAAAAAAAAAACAGAAAGCACAGTTTGATAAAAAATAATAATAATAAAAACAGAAAATAGGAAAAAATGTAATGTATTTCATAGGGCCTTAACAATTAAATTTTTTATTAAACTTTTAATAAAATTAAAAAATTTTAGTTTCATGATTTGAATTAAGTAGATATGCTTTTCGATTACTAAAATCTAATTGAAATGAAATCCACAAAAATCGGATGGTCTCTTATTTATATATGAAGAGAGTCCTGAACTACCAGCACTGCGTCCTTGAATAACTCACTGAACTTCAAATTACTCTAGTGGTATTGTATCTGAAATAAGTGCACTCATTTTAGATCTGCTAAATGAACTACACCCTAATCAATTTGATAAGTGCTTTGTCTCCCATCCAAAAACTGATTCAGCCCATGACAGACGGGACACACAGCCAAAGATAACATCGTTAACAGCAGCCTTTTTTATGCAAAACGGATCCAGTGAAGAAATGTGAGAGGAATAAAACAGGATGCGAGGGATGGAGCAACAAAAGCAGAAATAGCAGACTCAGCATGTAATAAAGTGAGAGATTTAAAGGAGAAGACAGCAAACATGGAGAGGGGTATTTCTTCAGCGACCGCCCGTCTGTGCAGGAGGAAGATTAATAGTCTGAAGACAAAACAAAACACAGTGAGACAGAGTCCTGGAACGTATGTCCTGGAACGTAATATTAGATATTCTTACAACTTCATAACATCATATCAACCCTCTTAAAACAAGCTTTTAAATAACCAGCAAACTCCATTTCACTACAATAGATGAACTTGTTCATATTGTCAGAAGCATTCAAGAGCCACAATTAAATCTGCTAACATGACCTGCATCAATGATGTTTTTTTTTTTGTGATTTACAGTCATGCATTTAGCAAAGCGACTTGCATTGCATTCAAAATATATGCATTTCTATCAGTTCTTGCAGTTCCTGGCAAAAACTATGTGAATTCAGAAAGGATTCAAATCAGTGCGTATTTCAAGTTCAGTCCTACAATATCAGTATTGATCCGCCTGTTCAACAAAAAGTGATTTGAGCATGAAACAGAACTGAATCTTCATTCCTACGGAGATTAAATACTGAAACGAATAATATAATAGTCAACGAGTCAATGCCCACAATGAATCAACCTTTGATTGAATCATAATTAGGATAGTTTTTTTTCCCAAGTGAATCTGCTCGGAATTTCAGTGCAGATTAAATGCAGCCTGTTCTAAAACACAATGTTTTCTTCAATTTGTTTATACATTTAACATTTCTGTGCCTATATGTTAAGCAGAATGCATGACAAAGCAGATAGTAGCCAGGTGGTCGAGCTCCAAAAATGACAGAAAAGATGTAAAACCACCATAAAAGTTTCTCATGCAGCTGTTGACTATACTCATGGTCTTCTAATGTCATGCAACAGTGTTGTGCAAAGAACAGGGCCAAATGCATGCTTTTGCTGAAAACATTTCTTTTTTGTTGAAATCTGATGCCTTTAAAACATGCTACCTGGTCTCGTGGCATAAATGTACCTAGGCGCACTTTTTAGCGAGACGCGAAATACATACCAATAAGTACATATCACTGCAGTTTCCAAAATAAATGAACACTAGAGGCAGTAAAACTCTGACACCGTACCTGAAGCAACGTAATAAAAACACAGCAATACGTACCTATTTCAACGTAATAAAAACGTGCCAGGGTTCACGAATTGAACCAGTGTTTTAGCGCCATTTCTCTTGAAACTGCGACGAAACGTGCAGTAAGGTACGTAAATACGGTGCTGCACAAAAAGTGCACAGAGGTACGTATTTTTATGAGACCAGGTTGAAAACATGTATTCAAAAACACAACAGAAGGACAATAGACACATTGGTTCTGATGTCTGTTATGAATGTGCAGAAAAATGCAACATGAAGACTTAAATCATGAACATGCAAATTATCCAGGAGAAATTAATATAGGATAAAAATGTCTGAACTTATTTATTTGCATACAGTCAGAACATGCACATAAACTTCAGTGGCTCACAGACAAACCTAACATTATGTTGCTTTAGAAGACATTTTAATCGGACTGTTGGTCTTTTTTGGAGCTTGAAATGACACTGCAACAAAGCAACATGTACATGCTAATCACAAACTGCTAAACATCTAAAAATCAGCAGGGATGAGTAAATGAAGACAGAATTATCTATTCAACTCACTGCAAATGAACACAAAAAAACCCACAAATTCACCTCACTGAGGTCTGTATCGGAGGAGCAAACAATAACCATCAAGAAACTAGTGGTGTTCGGTAAGAAGTGAACTAACATTTGAAGGAAACTCCTACAGAGAAAACGCCACCAAATTAGTACGTACACAAGAGAATAACAAAGAACACAGCATCAAATAGCTGGTGTAGATCCAAACTGGACTGAGACTAGATGAAAATTTGGACGTCCTCTGAAAGGCCTTTTAAATACCAGACAGTGTCTGAACTGTGTCTGCCCCCACGCAGGGCTGGAGAGCTTGTCACGAATCGGTCAGGACGATATAAGGGCACTACACCACATCCCTGCCACCAATTCAATCATGCATGAGCCAAAATCCATCTTTATATTCATCCATCCATCCATCCCAGCTTCCCATGGGAGCACCTCTAACAGAGCTCACCCTCCTCCCTCTCAGGGACCCAATCTTCCTCTCAACCCTCGTTTCAATTTCTGGCCCTGGAGCTCCAGCCTTTAGAATTCGTAGCCCTTTAAAGGAATAGTTCAACCAAAATTCATTTACTCACTGTCATGCTGTCAGAACACAAAAAACATGATGAATGACATTGCAAATCGATCACATCTGTCAAACTTCAAATGGCACAAAAAGGGTGATAAAAGTAATGCATATGACTTGGACTACTTTTATGATTTTTATTTACTGTATGGTTTGTATTTGAAAAGACGTGAGGGTGAGTAAATGAGAAAAAAATTGGTGAACTATTTCTTTAATTGGAAACATTTACTAATTTTTCAACGCACAGGAAAACACTAAGCTTCCAGACTTTTGAGAACTTGAACAAAAAACACAGCACAACCAAGCTCTATTCGCTAACAAAGAACAGAGAAAGTGTCTGGTTGTGTTAGTGCACTGATTTTTCACTTAACCAGTGACTGGTTTTGAAGGAATAGTTTAGCCAAAAATGAAAATTTGCTGAAAAAATCCTCACCCTCAGGCCAGCTGAGATTTAGATGACATTGTTTCTTCATCAGATTTGGAGAAATGTAGCATTCCATCACTTCCATCACAGTGGATCCTCTGCAGTGAATGGGTGCCGTCAGAATGAGAGTCCAAACAGCTGATAAAAACATCACAATAATCCAAAGTAATCCACACCACTCCAGTCCATCAGTTAACATCTTGTGAAGCCAAAAGCTGCATGTTTGTAAGAAACAAGTCAAATCAAATCCACCATTCATTGCAGTGGATCCATTGGTGAGCAAGTGATGTGATGCTACATTTCTCCAAATCTGGTGAAGAAACAAACTCATCTACATCTTGGATGACCTGAGGGTGAGGACATTTTCAGCAAATTTTCATTTCTGGACGAACTATTCCTTTAACTGCAAAAAGATGCAAAGAGCTAATAAATCTTGCATCTTGCAATAAATTTGCATAAAAATGCAAATAAATCTTGACCTCAATGAATCTTGAGGTGCATTGCTGGACATGAAACAGTCAGACTCTTCAAAGTTTTGGAGCAGAAACCTCATGCACTGACCTGCACAGTCATGCATCCACACGTACAGCTTAGAGACATTATTCTGAACCTAAAGAGATGTTTAAATATTCAATGCACACTTGACCAACTGCGATGCAAACACAAAAGACACCAATGCAGAGACTGTGAGCATGTTCACAACAATCGGTATGACTTAAGCTGAATAACAATAACCCTGTCTGTGCATACATATATTTTTAAACAAAAAAAAAACTGTAGCCTCCCAGGCTACTCAATTTAAAGTAGTTAAACAACAGTCAAGTTAATCTTTAGAAAGTAGCAATATGGGGGAAATATCTTAAAAATATGTGATAAATAGGTAACACTTTAGATAAAGCCTTTATATATATATATATTGCATTATAGAAGTAGTTTCAATGCATTACTTATGCCTTGTAATGCACCTTATAATGCATTTTATGAGCTCATGAATAATTGTATTCAATTTATAATACTAATCTATTCAGTGTTACACTTTTGGAAATGAAAAAGTATTAAAACACCTTCAAATATTACTATGCATTTTAACTTTGGTTACAATTATTTATTAAAAGATATAATGCATTAACAATTTAATTCATTATAAAGGCTTTAAGTGCTACCATATATATTTGAGACACTAGCATTTAAATATTTTACTAATAAAAACCCAGTGTGAATCATTTTTTAACTGAATTGGTGCATGAATCATCCTAATGAACAAATGCAATAAGATTAATCATTTAATTATTCAGCTCGCTGAATACAGTGCAAAATACCATGTGACAAAAAAGTCAGTGATGCAATGTTTTGTCGTGCTATGCTGCTACTTGTGGCTCATTACTGGAAAAACAATATAATACCTACTTTCATTCTATTAAAAGAGTCCAGTTAAGCACTACTACATTAACTAGTTGCTGCCCTATGTGAGAAAAGAGCACACGTGTGCAGGTCAAGGTTACTTAAGCCACGCCTTCACACCTTCAGAATGATCACTGAGGTCAGTAACAGGAACAAGACAATCTGCAGCTCTGCTATTGATTTTCAATGAGGCCGCATTAAGTGAATCCTGCGCTGTCCCACATTGAGCAGCAGCGGTGAATATGGGTTGAGGTCACTCACTGCGTCTGAATTTAGCTGCTGTCAAACACATTGCAGATAAGATGCATGCATCAAACCGACAGTTCAGTAAACACTTACTATTCTGCATGTGTTTGGGATTCACACAATTGATTTCTGGATGTGTTCTGATTCGACTAGACCTTGAACTCTGACACTGAACAGCAAATGAATACAGGAACAATCGGGTGAAATACTACAGGGATTTTCACACATGGGTTAACCCTGAATAATGGAAAGATTTAACCCTGGGTCAAGCCACATTTTACATGTTAAAAGTGGGTTCGCACTGCTTTTAACCCTTGAAAAAGTGTGAAACAATGCCGCACTACAGAGAGTTCCAGAACAGTCAACCAATCATTTACTGCATAGATGCTTTCCTCATTAAATATTCATGAGCTCAGTACAGAAACTTTCACACAGTGGATTTAGTTTCAGCTTTTGGTTAAAAATGCATGCAAACCATTAAAAGGACTCACACAGACACAATTTCAGATCTGAATTGTGACATTTCCACATAAACACATATTGCATAATCAATGCACATTATACTTGCACAATTACTTATTAACATCATACATATGCAATGTCAAGAACGTCAGCTCAGGGTTTACAGATGCACAATGTGAAATCTCAAACCTAAATACATAAGATTAATTGCTAATAAAGGATAAAAGTATTAACAGAGTGAAATATGGAACAAGGTAATGCAATACTACATTAATCAAGGGTTAAAATTACTGAATGGTTTAAAAATGAATAGATATAATATCAAATGGATCCAACTGGTTGTACAATAGAAAGACTATAAGAGGCCCTAAAAATCTGCACACAGAAACCATATTTTCGACCAGCAAAACGCACCTTTCCGAAGCCTCCCGCCTCACATCCGTTAAGCCCTTCGTAGAGAGAATGATGCCGTTTGCACAGAACGGCTGGCGGCACCGTCATGCAGCCGTTTCCATTAGTCGTGGTAGAGGATCCCAGGTTCATCCCGCTCAATGCATCTGACGCTAACGCTCGCTCCTCTGGCTTCGCTCTGTCGGGATGCCCGGGTCCAGCCGGAGACTCGGGTTCACCGCTACTCATCTCCAGCGTGGGTGAACCGTGCTGAGGTGGTTCGGGGGGATCTGGCCTAGTACATAAGTCGTGCATTACTCTGTTTATGAGTGCAAAGACAGGTTTCAAGGATGTCTTGAGAAGGGTATGTTCGCAACTAAAGACATGGAGGAAAAACAACACTTTTTTTAATCTTCCGCGTCATCTACAGTCAAAAGCGCTTCTGATCCAGCTTGTAAATGCACAGTAATAACACGCTTATCAATGACCCAAAACAATTCATTAATGCAAGTGAAAATGCAAAAAAGCAGCACAGCTGTAGCAAATTCTTAAAGAGACATTACCAAGCTCAAGTACATCGCTCTCAAAATAACTCCCCCATTATATAAAACGCAGAAATGTCAATGTTTTGTAAAAAAATGCATTTCCAGTACAAAATTAAATCCTAGATTGAGAGACGAAGCTCTGATGATGTTTAGTCCCAGCGTGTTGCCGTCATCCATATATTGCTCGACCTCCTCCTGCTGTTGATACAAAAGACTCAAAGACTGAGAAAAAGAGACAACCGGTTTGTATAAAGACCAGTTTGAAGCCAACGCAGGAGGTGACGTCTTATTTTCTAACAGGTCTCTTAATTTCCTCTCTCACCACGGACTGGATTTGCACTCGGCTCATTGCTCCGTCCTCTCATCCTTATCATCTCCTCAGCTCGGATGTGCCAGTTCATGAAGTAGCGATCCTGGTTTTCAGTGATGCTTCAGCGGTCACGCTGGCTCTCGGTGCTCTGCCTAAATGTGTGTTTGGTAAGATAACAACATTAAGATGAAGAGGAGGAGACCTTGTGGCTGAGCGAGCGAGCGATGCATTTAGTAATCTTAGTTAATGGTAATTTCAACAATTACTTATACATTATTAAAATCCAAAGTTGTTAATATTAGTCAATGGACCTGAACAATAAACAGTTTTTTTTTATTTTTTATAAACTAATGTTATCATCAAAGATGAATAAATACTGTAACAAATGTACTGCTTATTGTTAGTTAATGTTAGGTAATACATTAACCAATGACAACTAATGGGATTTAATAAAAACTATAATAGCAATAGCAAATAATAATAATTGCGAATAATACATGCACCAATATAGGTGCACCATTCAGTTTTATTATAGTTAACTAAAACTAAAATTAAAACCATTAAAACACATTTAAGTTGAAATAAAATAAATATTAACTGAAATAATAGTCAAACCAAAAATTATTCAGACACCAGATATAATTTTTGATATTGTTTTTAATAGTGGGTGCAGGACACTATAGTTCATTTATGTCAGTGAGGATAGCAAAATGAAGTAAACTGTGACATATTATACCCAAAAATTCTTCATACAGACCAAACATAAAACATTTTTCTCACTTCAACTGGTTGCCAAGACAACATTTATTTTAATTTAGTTTAACTAAAACGGAAATAAAAGCTATATAGCCATGTATAAAAAAACAAAAACAACTAGAAGTGACACAAAACAAAATAGTAAAACTTATATTTAATTAAATTATATTTAACTAAAATGAAAACAGAAAATCTAAAAAATAAGAACCGATTCAAAATATTAATAAAAACTATAATTATAATTACGGAAGTCGTGTAATTTGATGACAGACAGACAAATACATACAGAAGCAGATAAAGCGCAGTGAAAACCCCAGCGGTTTTAAATCTAATTATCCTGCAATGCTATCCACCTCTGTGGAGTTCAACTGGCTCGCTCTCATAAGGAAAAACGCTGCGCTAATTGCCTCTCCACTGAGCAAACACACACAGAGATAGAGTGTAACCCTCGCAGGGAGGAGAACCCAACTCAGGCCGATGAAAACCCCCTGTGCGTGTGTCTATGAGGTAAAACACGCGCTCCATTAACATCTCATTAGACGTCAGGTCTTCACTCAAAGAGACACAATTTCATGGGGTGGTTGCGGCGCTCATGGCTGCCTCATCAATTACTACGGGTTTATATTCAGATGGATTTTACTGCTCGGGAGGTACATCTCATGCAATGAAAAAATATTGAGGGAATTCATTAGACGTCCCAACTGATCGCAATTTCTTTTAAGTTTTTGAAACAGTTTTCCTAATTGGACGTTCAGGCGCAGAACAGCATGAAGGATGGACTCGTCCTAATTTAGATCTTCAATGCAAAACCAAGAGCAAAAGCACAGGCAGCAGAGGTTTTGCTTTTCTTTCCAATATATAAATGAAATTTATCATCAGTGTCTTGGCTTAAGCGGGGAGGAAAATGAGATCAGCAGTGAATGTTTGCCAAATAGTCTAAATAAGCTGACTCGTGTACCATACAGAGAGATAAAGATATATGGACATATAATACATCCAACTTTTCCCACATAATTACAGTGCACTCACTTAAGGCAGTATACTATATAGCAAATCTCAACTGCTTGATTGCCTGTGCCTTCACATAATGTATATTATCCCCCAGCTCTAATCTGATAAATGTGACTATAAGGCATGAAGGTATTGGGATTTTATAAACATTGACACCATTATCTTCTGTAAATCTGCTTTGAAAAAAATGTGTATTGTGAAAAGCCTTTTACAAATAAATTTGACAACTTTTTGGTGGTATGGACATACATACAACAAAATAATGAACAAATTTAACTCTTGGAGAGACCAATGAATGTGATGTGGTGAGAAGAGAAGAGAGGAGAGAAAGGAAAAATGAAAATACTGTATTGCATTTGAAGCAAAATATTAAATATGAGTAAAATAAAATAAAAATGTAAAAGTATATAACAATTTAAAATAAATAAAATGAAAAATAAAATGAAATAAAATAAATAATAAAAACGAGATTACACCAGTGTTACTTTAGTATAATTGAGATTAGGGGTGTGCGATATATATCGTCTGCGATAATATCGTAATTGTTGTTTTAACGATGTGCGATTTGACATTATCGAATATTTTGCAAAAACCATTCAAAACATCCCTACAGAGCGCACGCATACATTACGTGAACTCTAGACTATATGAACTGACCACCACACAGAATATGAAGAATATTAAAAACATTAGGAGTCAGCTGTCTTCGGCAGTCCTTAAGGTACCAGCACAATAACACACTCAGCAAAATATCGTCTAATTATCATTATCGATAAAATCCCATAAAATATCGAGATATAATTTTTTGTCAATATCGCACACCCCTAATTGAGATACTACTATAGTTTTTATTAATATATTTTGGATTGGTTTTTATTTTTAGATTTTCTGTTTTCATTTTAATTTAAGTAAAAGTTTTAGTAATTTTTTTGTATGTTTTTGACATTTTTATTGGCTTTTATTTTTTATGTCTATAAGGTTTTTATTCATGTTTAGCTCAGTGTGTGTGTGTGTGTGTGTGTGTGTGTGTTCATACACAATTTTTTCTTGATCCTTAAAACTTTACTTCAAAGACCCAATGTTACACTGGGGAGAAAAAGATGAGAAAGAATGAGGCAAAAACAGAGTAAGATCTCATGAGCCAGTGATGATTCCATGAAACCAATTCATGAAATCAAAAACTACACAACACAAACTCACAAAAGAGACATGAAGTTCAGAAGCAGGTCTTCCAGACACACAGTGGCTTTATTTTCTCCAGCATGAAAAAGCTCGAGACACATGAATGCTCTATCGGGTCTTTGTCATGTTGTGAACGTGCGTCTGCCGCTGTCACACTGCTGTTTGAGTTGATCTCAAGCTAATATCAATAATTCAGATCTGCTCTGTGTAACCTCGCACCAGTTTTTGGGAGGGAATGGAGGGGGTGACCCAGTTATGCCAAAAACAGACCCCAGCGACTCTATTAGCTCAGAATAAAACATAAGCAACACACTACCTCAAAACAATAATCTCTGTCACGACATTTCATTGACAACCAAAATGCATGTGGTTGGAAGTAGGGGTGGGCGATACTGACCAAAAGTATTGATAACAATATTTAAAAATATTTAAAAGTAATCTATTCATGAATATTTTATCAAATGTATTTTGTGTCAAAGAGATCTGTGAAGGACAAAGGAAAAACATATCTGAATCTAACACAAACTACATAAATTAATACTTTTATTCATCAAGGATGCATGAAATTGATCAAAAGTGACAGTGAAGACATTTATAATGTTACAAAAGATTTCTATTTCAAATAAATGCTGCTCTTTTGAACTTTCAAAGAATCTTGAAAAATAAAATGAATCATCGTTTCCACAAAAATATGATTTTTTGACATTGACACTGTTTTCAACATTGATAATAATCATAATTGTTTCTCGAGCAGCAAATCAGCATATTAGAATGATTTCTGAAGGATCATGTGACATTGAAGACTGGAGTCATGATGCTGAAAATTCAGCTTTGAATCGCAGGAATAAATGACATTTTACAATATATTCAAATGGAAAACAGTTATTTCAAACTGTAATAATTTTTCACAATTTTACTGTTTTCACTGTATTTTAATCAAAGTATTGCAGCCTTAGTGAGCAGAAAAGACTTCTTTCCAAAATATTTAAAAAATCTTACCAAACATTTGAACAGTAGTGTATATTTCTTATAATAAACACACACACACACACACCACATGTCAATGGCTTCTTATATCCCAACAGCTGCACTACATACCTAAAATACCATAGTATATTCAAAGCTATTTAAAGTCTTTCTTAAACAGATCAGATTATAACATAATCTGTTTGTGTCATAAGATTTTAATCACGCTGCGGTTTCAAAACAAATATGTGTACATACACAAGATGCTAAATGCAAGAACACAATGCTAAACTGACACAAATCACATATGAATTGTTATTTGTTTTGATCTGGTCATTCACACTGAGATTCGTAGCACCAAAATACATAGCTTATGTGTAATATCACACCACTACTTTTAATAGAAGCGGAATACAGTATGCATACTTATGCACAATTGCATATTGAAAATATTACAGCATGCACAATTAAATATATGCATGCATATTTTATGAAAATATTAAATATTCAAATGAGCTACTGCATTCGCTAAACCTGACCTTTCATTTTCATGAACCAGATGTGATATTAGACCTTATGACAATAATTTGATTGCTGTTTTCCCACAAAATGGATAAAATTCCTAAATTAAATGCTGAATTAAACATGCAATGTTGTGAGGACAAGTGACAAACATGAAGCATACTACTGTTTCAAATGTTTATCATTGCTTATTGCATGCTACTTCACATGCTATTTCTCTAAATAGTAGGCAGTATACAATTAGAGACATTAGTGACCAAAAATGATCTAATTAACCATCAACTGTCTCCTGTAATGTGATTCACTTGTGTGGCTGCGTCCTTCAGTTTCTCTGACAGACATGCCATTAATGGTTTCAAATTAAATGACTATAAACTTCCAACTCATTTAAACAGTCGTTCAGTCGATCGCTCACTCCCACACACACAGACATGAATATACACATTATCCTAATGAATTCATTAGTAGCTGATTATGTTTACTGCAAGAAACACTGAAGCACTAAAATGAAGTCGCCCACATATTAAAAACAGAAATTAGTGGTCAGATCTGTGCAAAGCCTTGTCATAAAGCTTAAAAACAAAAGCTCTCAAGCAAGACCTCAGAGCGATAACACAAAGCTTTTCTGACCTCAGTTTTCATGCAGATATCTAGCCTAAGTCATTATTGTTTCACCTCACTGGAGCCACTGCAGTTTGCTTCCAGGTCAGAAAGGTCAGTGGACAACATGGTTAACATGGATTTGCACTTCCTACAAAGCTCAGGAACCAGCATCCTTCAGAGGACATCAGATATTTATTTAACACCGAAAGCTTTACAGGCCAAACTCTTACCAACAATAATTCATAAACTGATGCACTACAGTAGGTATGGAAGCACTTTTCCGCCATGTGATAAAAAATAGAAAATTGTAATTGCTACTTCTCACAACTTTTTTTTACTTTTTTCCCAGCAGGGGCGTCATGCACTCATGATTTTTGAGGGGGCACGAGTGCGGGTGGGTGGGCTCAACAGAATCGTCTATGATTGGTTATAATGCAGTGCTGTACAAATGCGTCTGTCTCTGGCTCAGGGCCAGCCAGCGAACGCAGATTTGAATTTAGCAGCTGATGATGTGCCGCGAGGACGATTTAATCACGCTGGTGTGATTGTATCAAATATAAAAAAATATATTATTCTGCTATTTTTTGTCTTTTGGAAGCTGCATTCAAAAATCCACTTGGCTCAGAAATCTGTATTTCACTTCTTGCAAAATCTGTATTTTAATCCCAGTATTGCAAAGTTATATCTCACAATTCTGACTTTATATGTCACATATCTGGCTTTATATCTCACAATTCTGACATTTTATCTTGCATTTCTGAGTTTATATCCCACAATTCTGAGTTTATATCTCGCAAATCTGAGTTTATGACTTACAATTCAGAAAAAAAAGACAGAAATGTGAGATATAAACTCTGAAAAATGTCTGAATTGTGAGAAAGTCGCAATTACGTTTTTTATTATCTTTTATCCTATGGAAACAATCTTCCATAAGTAAGGGTTCTCAACTTTATTTATGATCCCACCTCAATATTTCTCTAAATTACCACAACTTCATTTTTAACAAATATTTAAAGCAAAAACATTCGAACTAAAAAGCTTTAAAAACATTCAAACTGAAAATTAAAAACGTTGACTTGTCAACTAAGTGAAATTAAATAAGTAAATAAAATAAATTAAAAGTAAATAAATAAAACTGAAATAAAAATAAATGAAAGCTAATTAGAAATATTACATAAAACTAATAAAATTGACTAAATTAGTAAAACTTTAATTGAAAATAGAAACTAAAATTAATTCAAAATATTAATCAAATGATACTAAAACACTGAAATTGCCCACAAACTGTATATTTTTACACAATAATTACACTTTTGTTTATTAGAGCTATTGTCTCAAGGACTGTCAGGTTAACAGATGTCTTTCTGATTCGTATGACTGTGCATTTGCAATCAGATATCAAATCTCTAGACCTGAAATGTGCACATAATCATCATTATATAAGATGAAAACAAATAAATTGAGCTAAATCACTGTTAGTAAAGCCTGTGAGTAAGGTAATCAAGCCAACTGAGAATTAGATGCAGAAAGAATTTAAGCTTTCAATGAACCAAGTTCCCATAATCTAGAGTTTAAACATCATAAGAGCCATTGCAAAACTGTTCAGTGCATAAACACTACGCCAATGTACAAAGGTTCAACTTTTAGCCACTATCCGTTTCTCTCCAAGCACAGGGCACAAAAAACATCACTTCTGAGGACTGAACAACACAGTTTAGTCTGCGGTTTCACAGTGGCAGTAGACGGTTATTCTCTGTACTTCTGAATTATTCATTGCACCAGCGGACCACATTCACTCACTCTCTCCTCATGGTTTGCATTAGACAATAAAACTAGTTTTTGTTTTTTTTACATATTCTGAAGACTCTAAAATTCAGTGTGAACTTTAAAACAATGTGCATGAGCAAAAGCAATAGTGATGCATGCCTTAGCAAAGAAACTACTAATGAAAACAATATCTGTGTCACAAAAATTAATTTTTCTTCCTCTACTAAAATCAATGGAGAAAGCAATATTACAGATAATGGACGCAATGGTTTGACGTTAAAAATATCCTAAAGATGGATTTGTTTTTTACAAACACACAGCTTTTGGCTTCTCAAGATGTTAACTGATGGACTGGAGTGGTGTGGATTACTTGTGGATTATTGTGATGTTTTTATCAGCTGTTTGGACTCTCATTCTGACGGCACCCATTCACTGCAGAGGATCCATTGCTGAGCAAAGGATGCAATGCTACATTTCTCCAAATCTGATGAAGAAGCAAACTCACCTACATCTTGGATGGCCTGAGGGTGAGGACATTTTCAGCTAATTTTCATTTTTGGGTGAACTATTTCTTTAAAGACCAAGGGGAATGTTAAAGAATCTGGTAACTAAAAAGTAGCATGTTGGCAGAAATGCAGTAAAGTTGACGTGACTGTTTAGGGAACACTTCCTGACTGATTACGTTCAATGTCACAATCGATCACATCTAAAGAAAGTGAAAGACTCAGCAGCTCTGCCAAAATGTGCCAAGTGATTCTTTTTAAGAGGTGCCTTTATACGCTGAATCTAATTCCAGATTCTGCAAGCAAGATCCAAACTGCATCAATTAAGGCTTATTTTGTTTGCAGGACGTGCAAGCTGATAAAAATCTGTGGAAGGACACAACCATACAAGCTCTGATAAACTAACTCACTTGCACACAAACAATTTGTGGTTCAAAAATACAAAATACACTAGCATTCAAACATTTGGAGTCAGTAATATTTTAAAAAAAATATTCAGAAAAGATGCATTAAATTGATTAAAAGTGAGATTTGTAGATTTATTTTTCAAAAAAATGCTGTTTTTTTTACTTTCTATTCAAAGAATTAAAAAATATATATATACATATATAATGCTTTTTACAAAAAAGTATGAAGCAACAACTGTCTTCAACATTGATAATAATCAGAAATGTTTCTTGAGCAGCAAATCAGCATATTAGAATGTTTTCTGAAGATCATGTGACACTGAAGACTCCAGTAATGATGCTGAAAATTCAGCTTTGATCACAGAAATAAATTATATTCTAAAATATATTCAAACCGACAATGGTTACTTACATTTTTTAATAATATTTTACAATATTACTGATTTTACTCTATATTAGGTCAAATAAATGGAGCCTTGGTGAGCAGGAGAGGCTTATTTGAACTTACCAACCTCAAACTTTTAAATGGTAGAGAGAAAATGTATGTGTATGTGTGTGTGTGTGTGTGTGTGTGTATATATATATATATATATATATGCAAATATGGAAACAAAGATGTTTTGTCTATCATTGAGTGTTAAATGTTATAAATATAAGGACTTGTGAATGTATGTGGGCCATGTATACCTGTCATCTTGCAAAATGACTTCCCAGGGTATTTGGATTCTGTTTTCTTTGCTTGTCTTTTGGATCCAAATTAAAGAATAAAGTGTGTGTGTGTGTGTGTGTATAAAACCAAACCAAAACAATAACGAGCATATTTAGTTTTCAGGAATTGCAATAATTGGATTATCCAACTTAGCTGGATAAATTTCAAGCTTGGTTAATTGAACAAAACCCATGTTTATCCTGGAACTAAGCAAGTGAACCCAGAAAAATCTACACAAGTATGCAAACACACGCAAATACTGTCTTTTCAATCCCTGACCTAAATTAATTGATCTGCGTTATGACAGCAGGTGAAAAAGAAACCATCTTTGCGTTGTGCAACAAATTATGGCCCATTTCTGAACACTATGCATTAGGGCTGCACGATTAATCGAACGTGATTAATCGCGATTGTCATGCACATTTTGTCAGTAAAGCCGGTTCTGTGATTAGTAGTAAATCTCCATCACCTGCTTTCAGGTGGAGCAGCATTTACTACACAGAGCCGTAGTTCTCTGACAAGCTACGCAAAATCGCGTTCATAATCGCAGACGATATAATCGTAGGATTATGAAATCGACGAAATCTTTCGCAATAGGGGTGGAACGGTTCGCGGAAAAAAATCTAACCGTACGGTTCTCCACACACGGTTCGGCACGCGCTAGGACCGCGGTTCAACTTAAATCTGACAACGCATCTGTAATATGGTTTGCTATAAATAACACGTAAAACAAACAGGGTTCGGCTAATGTATGTTTCTGTTGATGGATGTGCATTCTGGCTTCCCAATACATTACAACAACAGCGATGAAAAAAAAAAAAAACGTGGACAAACCATTCACTCTTGTTCAATGCGAATGCCGTATGCTGGAATATGAGCAGTCATTTATTCCATCATCACCCGGGTGCTGATAGCGAGCGCGCATAGGTGAGATCTGAACAGCACACGTTGATATCTGTGTTTAAGCTAAACTCATTTATTAAGCCTTGCCAGTTAAAACATTTAAGAGCCAGAGGACGCGAGCTCATGTCAAAATGCCCGTCTTGGTAAGTATCCTATAGCAGACATAGCCGGCTGAATGTACAGTGTCTTAAAGTGACAGCACTTTCTTAATATGTGCTTGTAGTTAGATAGATTATTCTTATTTTCTTCATTTTTATTTGACAGTATAGTTTTTCCCTAAACATAGCACATACCGAACCGTACCGAAATGTGACTCTAAAACCGTAATACAAACCGAACCGTGAGTAAGTTGAACCGTTCCACCCCTAGTTTGCGATAATGAAAGCTGTTTGCGTTTCCTCTCAGTTAACTACGGCTCTGTGAAGTAAATGCTGCTCCATCTGAGAGCATGTGAAAATACCACATTTAATAACATGTTTTTACTA